>NC_053114.1:7191905-7389405 GCF_010015445.1 Perca fluviatilis
ACGAGCCAAAAAGATTCAACCTAGAAATCCCATTGTTTTCTTATAACTGATCTAGAAAGCATTAGTTAATTTGAAAAAAAAAGGGGTGGTATCCACTAACTGAATGTGGTTGTACATTTGGGAAAGTTGGGACATTCTGGAAACATTTTGTAGCCTCTTGATCCTGGAAACTAACCACACGAGCATGGGGCAAGTTTGTAAAAAAAAAAAAAATCCTAATAAGAGAAATATTTAGTGATAATAATCATGAACGGAAGTATAAACCATAACAATCCAAATCATAATCTCATTCCTGTTTTGGACAACATGAGGTGTTACATCCTGTCTAGCAGAGCTCCCAGTCTGGCTGCTTCCAGGAAAGTTTTTTTTTTTTTTTTTCTCTCCAGAATATTAGTTTAATTTGTGCAACAAGTCAAGCTTCAATGAATGAAATGTGTGCCACGCATTTCAGGGATCATACTGTATTTCCCATCAGGAAAACTCTCACGTCCCTGTATTTCCCTTGCCTCATCATTGTCTTGTTAAGTGATTAATGGCTGATAGTAAAACCTGATCTGCTCTCCCTCGGCCGCCACTCGCTCGGATCGCCCTGTTGTTATTCACTCTCTGGCACCAGCGACGCCTGTTTCCCCATCGAGTGTCCGTTCGTGCCGGGCCAGCTGATAATTGATTATAGTTTTCCAGCGCATTAGGCCAACAAGTCCCCGTCCGTCCCCGAAACTGTCTCCATCCAAGCAGCTGTTCGCTTCCGCCGAGTCTCTAAAGCACCGTGGCTATTCAGGACATATTGCCCAATTTGATTTTAAGAGCCAGAAAGAAGCATTTCATTGTATTTCTTTTGTGTGTGTGTGTGTGTGTGTGTGTGTGTGTGTGTGTGTGTGTGTGTGTGTGTGTGTGTGTGTGTGTGTGTGTGTGTGTGTGTGTGTGTGTGTGTGTGTGTGTGTGTGTGTGTGTGTGTGTGTGTGAGTCATGGCTGCAGCCCAGTGGAGGAATGAAGATGATGTTCCACTTTGACCAGACAGAACATTTGCTCCTTTTTCTTTTTTGTTGCTTTCTGTTTGGGCTGCAACTAACGATTATTTTCGTAGTCGATTAATCGGTCCATTATTTTCTCAATTATACGATTAGTTGTTTGGTCTATAGCCTAAAATGTCGGAAAATGGCGAAAAATGTGGATCAGTGTTCCCAAGATATTCAGTTCACTGTCACAGAGGAGTGAAAAAACTAGAACATATTCACATTTGACAAGCTGGAATATGTACCTTTTTTTATTATAAAAAAAAAAAGAAGAAAATGACTCAAACCGATTAACCGATTATCAAATTGGTTGGCGATTAATTTAATAGTTGACAAGTAATTGATTAATCGATTCATCGTTGCAGCTTTCTGTTTCTGTCTTAGAATGCATACTGTAGCCGTTTTTATATATTATATCCATATATTCTATAGCTTAAAAGTCACCACACAATATTTTTGAAACTGTAATTTCAGCACTGCAAGAAAGGAGAGTGGACTGAGACAGTGCATTTGATCATTTCATGAAACCCAGGAAACTCTATGTCTAATCTGCCAGAAATTATAATAGTTAAATTTGCAATGGAAATAATGTATACAGGTTAACTTTAACCTGAATCAAATCCAATACAAACAGCCGTTGGTGTCTCCTGTGTTTTTATGTGAAAAGGTATAGGCATGCACCCTCAGGATTGGGTTGTCATGGTACAGTATGCAAACACTGTTTTTTATGCCTTCTTCACCTCACACTTTTCTCTTTTCTTAACCTCACCTTCTCTCTCTTTAACCTCCCTCCATGGCCTCCATCTGTCCATCCTACACAGCCTGCCCTCTGAGTGCACACTGTCTCTCAGCCCAAATGCCTCTGACTGCAACAAATAGAAACTGAGGGACTGAGGGCTGGCTGCAGAGTCAAGACATATATGCAAGGAGAGTGAATATGCTTTCACTTTATATAGGGGGGGAATGAAGTGTGCCATACAAATTCATACACAACAGAGATAAATAGATTCAGAGAGACCAAGGCTGTAGAGGTTCATAGTATCAGGAGAAGAAGTGTTTTATTTGATTTCACAGATATGTTTTTAAAGAGTATTTCATTCCTCCACATTATTCAAAAATCACATTTCTTCGCAGTAGTCTTTACTTAAATCCACTTGCTCATCTCAAGCGCATCCACAAGCATCCACAAGCGCATCTCCCAGCCTTCATTGGCAGACGGAGTGTGTTTTTCCGGTTGTCATGGAGTTAGTTTAGTTGTCATCGCATGACATAAGTAAACCTGTTCCAAACTCTGAGATGGTGGTTGAAAGCTCTGGGAAACAAATGTAGTAATTGGACCTTATTTTGATTAGATTACGATCAGGTCAAGAATGATCACCAACGGAGAAGCTCTGAGCTAATACAAATGTTGCTACACTCATCTGGTTGCCTTCAATTATTACTGTGCGCTCACAGGAATCAACTTTACAATGAGGAGGTGGGCGTTTTGCCCCAGGTTTTGCCTTGGAGGCTAGGCCCCCAGGAAGTGCGCCGGGCTTTGAAGCAATTTGACATAGCGGCCAAACAGTGCGTGGCAACACAACTCCCAACCCGTCGTGTGATGCCCTCTGGCCCAAAAACACTTTTTCCCATAGGGTTACATAGGGTGAAAGACGCGTCTGTAAATCAGTGGATATATTCTTGTGGCTATACAGTGGATATATTCTTTTAAGCATCACAACCCCCGCGAAATGACTCGTTTCTCTATCAGAATTTGATCCATTCAGACCGCTGACATTTGGAAAGTCTAGAGCCGCACCATTAAAGGTCCCATGACATGCTGCTTTTTGGATGCTTTTATATAGGCCTTAGTGGTCCCCTAATACTGTATCTGAAGTGTCTTTCCTGAAATTCAGCATTGGTGCAGAATTACAGCCACTAGAGCCAGTCCCACAATGAGCTTTCCTTAGTATGTGCCATTTCTGTGTCTGTAGCTATTGAGGAGGAGAGAAGGGGGGGTGGGCAAGGTATAGGGTGGGGGTGTGGCCTTGACCAGCTTGCCATGGGCAAAGGAGAGAAAGAGGAGGTAACCTTTCCCCTTATGACATCATAAAGGGAAGATTCCAGATCGGCCCATCTGACCTTACTTTTTTTCAAAGGCAGAGCAGGATACCCAGGGCTCGGTTTACACCTATCGCCATTTCTAGCCACTGGGGGACCATAGGCAGGCTGGGGGAACTCATATTAATGTTAAAAAACCTCATAAAGGGAAATGTTCATGCCACAGGACCTTAAAATCATTTAAAGCTATAGCGCATAGTTTCCGCCGCCCCCATGAGGAATTCTAAGTAATGACAACAACACTGTCGGAGCATCCACATGATACAAGCCTTCCGTGATCGCGCACCTTCCCCCTCCTCTACAGCTAGTAGCCAAGGAGAACACGGAGGATTAAAAAAACATGATGGACTCTTTAGAAGAGGTCATTAACTTCGCTCGATTTTCTGCCAATACGCATCGTCGGCAAAGCAGTAAAACATAGCCATATATGCCGTTCGGCCGGGCAGAGGTCTCTAGTGCGCCTGCTCTACGGGCCACATAGGGAGGAAGCAGCGCCAGTATTTGGCTCCATGATGTCTTCATGCGCCACTGAGCAACTCTCATAGAAATGAAAGGGGGAAATGAGCGGGGCTCCGGCCCCCCAACGCTGTATCCAGGTCTTATTATACATCCCTGCTGCGCCAACTCTCTCGCACTGTCCCAGATCCGTTCGTTGGAGCAGGTACTGTATGGGCTCACACTGGAAAGGTGACATTTGGTCTAGTAAAAAAGTAAAAATGGAGACTAAATAACAATAAATATAACCGCAAATGAAACAACATTTCTAATATTTGTTTTGTTTTTGCATTAACATTACTATCCACAAGTATTTTTTTTACGTTTTAGGTGAAGAAGCCCTGACTTTATCATGTGTGCCCCCCAACAATTTCAATTTCTTTTCTGCAACAAGTTATGGTGCAAATGTCTTTATTTAAGTAAAGGAAATGATTAGATTTTGGGGGGGAGGGCACTGGCCCTGTAAATTACGCCTATGCCTACACCACTTGTCATGTATTGAACAACCTGTACTGGAGACATGCTAATTGGAGGCATGTGTCCTGTATTCAAGGTGTGGTTTTGTGTGTTGTGTGTGTGTGTGTGTGTGTGTGTGTGTGTGTGTGTGTGTGTGTGTGTGTGTGTGTGTGTGTGTGTGTGTGTAGGGGCTGATGTGTTGCTACGCTGTTATACATCAAAAGTATTCAAAAACACTGACCCAGCCGCATCGTTTGGTGCAATTAGTCTTCTTGTCAGCGACGCCAGTGATGCGTGCGAACAGCCGTGGCTTTGTTGTGACAACAGAGAGAGAAAGGGATGGTGGGGGGGGGCTTGGTCACAGAGAGCCACTGCTGCCTCGGCCCTGCCTGCACTGCCATGTTTCTTTCTTTTTCTTCTTCTTCTTCTTCCGTTCAGTTTATTTAAGAAAGGGACAGTGCCGATGAATTATTAATTATTAATACTCTTGATGAAGGTCCAGAGGAAGTGAAATGTTTTCTTCAATAATTGGCTATGCTTCAGCCTGAGCAGTGTGCGGGATTTTCCTTTGCTTTAAGTTTTTGTGTCATTTTCCAACGCACCTGCATGGAGGAAGTTTGTTTGTCTTCTTCCTCTTCGTCTTCTTCTTTGTCTCAGGAACTCATGAAATGAATTGCTTATTAAGATGAACGTGTGTGTGTGTGTGTGTGTGTGTGTGTGTGTGTGTGTGTGTGTGTGTGTGTGTGTGTGTGTGTGTGTGTGTGTGTGTGTGTGTGTGTGTGTGTGTGTGTGTGTGTGTGTGTGTGTGCGTGTTACAGGCTGGCCACCTGATTGAGATGTATATTAGGGGGAACAGCAGCAGGAGGTGTGTGTGTGTGCGCCCACAGTGGGATGGGATTAGCCTAATTGGGCCGTGTT
Organism: Perca fluviatilis; assembly: GCF_010015445.1. Taxonomy (NCBI): domain Eukaryota; kingdom Metazoa; phylum Chordata; class Actinopteri; order Perciformes; family Percidae; genus Perca; species Perca fluviatilis. The sequence continues at coordinate 7,196,892 of NC_053114.1, forward strand.
GGTTCTCGGCGCTCTGTAATGATGGGATTAAGTCGCTGAGAGATGAGCAAAAGGGGGTTCTTACACCTCACCACCGTCCGGACGAGGCTGAGTTAGCCAGCCGGAGATAAAAAAGCCGACGTAGAGGGCGATAGAGACGAAATAGGCAAGCAAAGATGTCACGGGACTGAAGGCCAGAGCTTTTAGCCCGCTGCGTTTCAAGGCCAGGTAGCTGCCGCAGCCTTCATCTCGGGTCAGATTATCCGTCCTAATGATGAGAGGTTATTGCGAGGTGAAATAATGTGATCCCAGATCTCAAGGACAGGCCCAGCCTGGAGCGCAGAACCAAGCGGCTGACTAAATGAGGGTGGAGGAGGGGGAGGAGGTCCCCGACCCATCCACACATACACCCACACGTTTTCTTCTTTCTGCGCTCGTAGAGAGAGAGGGAGCTCCGGCGAGGAGCTAAGCATGCCGCTCATGTATACTAAACCCCCACTGATCATGCATTATAGATGCAGAGGGAGAGAGGTGGCGTAGCACAGCCACTCTGCGCTTTCCAGCATGTAGCACTAACAACTGTGGCTTTGATCATAAATCTGATGATGCTTGTCCCTCAGTTCCTGGTGTGTAAATGCTTTTTTTTTTGTTGGTCCAAGGCGGGGGGAGAGAGAGAGAGAGAGAGAGAGAGAGAGAGGGGAATCAGAGTTGTTCTTAGTGTATCAGTGAGCTGGAGTCTTCTCCGCAGGGTCGCTGCCGAGTCAGCAGCTACCCAGAAAACTTGACTCATTACTGTCATTCACTCCTCACTCTGAGGCTCTCTGTGTGTCTGGCCACTCGCTCTGATTTCCTGCACGTTCGTCCTGCAAAGATAAAAGCCATTAGCAGACGGGCTAATGGACATAGTCCTCTGACCGTGTGTGTGTGTTTGTGTGTGTTTATTTTATTTTTTGCTTTATTTTTCACATGCTGCCTTTTAAAATTGTTTTATTTTGTATATTGGTAGTATTAAGTACAGCTTTTACATAGTTTGACATTCTGTGGACAGCAAAGGAAGAATTTCATTGCACAGCAAAACATGTTTCCTTACTGTGCATGTGACAATAAACGCGTGCGTGCGTGCGTGCGTGCGTGCGTGCGTGCGTGCGTGCGTGTGCCCGCCTTAGGCCTTCATTGATTGAGATGGTTTTGGTCCAGCTGTGTCCGAGACCTTTCGTTGTAGATGTAGATAAGACCTGCCCTGCAGCACTACTGACACACACACACACACACACACACACACACCTGTGCAGGAGAAACCAGGCAATGAGTGATACACGAAGACAGAGCAAAATTACTGAATGGAGCTCTGCTCTTTCTTTCCGTGGGCAACTCTATGGTTGTACATTTTTCATGGAACGGTGTGAGATCAGCAGAGCTGCAGCCACACACACACACACATACACACACACACACACACACTTTCACACACACACACACACACACTCACGCACACACTCTGACACTTCTTCGCTGCACAGACAGGGGGAGGTTTCGGAGAGAGATTCTGTATTAGCGCTATTATGTTGGATTCATACAAATTTGACCTACCTTTTGGAATGATGCAAAATATAAAAAAGGCATAACAGCTCACACCTTTGATTTTAGGAATTTAGAAATGTTTCGCAGCCCAAATGGAACGTCAACCTTTTACACTTGCCAGCTCCAGCGGCTAAGATTCTGCCCAAGATCTAGAAGTTTACAACAACATTATTTCATATCATTAGTCGGGGCTGAATTTGGTCAAATGTGAATATTTGCAATATTTTCATTTTCATTTCATCTGGAGCCAAAATAATTGTCTGTCTGGGGTCTGAATAATTCGGTCAATATATACATCAGCTGCTTAATAAAACTGTTGGAAGAAGAAAATACATATTTCTTTTTTACTGACACTGTGAATTTAATTTATAAGAAGAGCATTTAGGATGGTAATCAAGTTCTGAAGGGGTCAGCAATTCCATTAACATGATAGGGTGTACTGTATGGTTTAAAAACAGGAAGTATATATTTTTTGTGCTCATCAAAATAAGAAAAACTGTGTTTTTGTGTGTTACCAGGCTATCTGCTGCACTTTGGTGAACTGTAACTGTGACAGCTTCAAGTCCGGGAAGCTGAAGAGGAGGCAGTGTGAAAACTGCAAGCATGGCTGGGTGGCACACGGTAAGAACTCCCTCTGCAAAGACATTCGAGGCTCTGTTCGAAAATATGAGTATGAGTATTAGTTGTTGCTTTCAGAAAAAATACGTACCTTATCACTCACCACTAATATAAATGGTCTGTATGGTATTTAAAATGAAAAATGACAGACTGTGCCATAACGGGGCTATTTTTGTGATGCAAAAAAAAAAGAACATGCACATAGACAGCGTTACAAATAAGAAAACGCGTTGTTATTGTTACTGCTGTTGTGAAGCCTCTCAGTAACAGCTACGTTGTTGACAGTCATTTGAACTGATGTCTCAAACATTTGTGTACTTTTCCCACCCGTTTTGATTCATCATCATCATCTTCATTTAGTTTACATGCTGATTATGAACACATGTATTCAGGAGTAGCTGCAGCTCTGCATAATTGATTTATTTTTTTCACTGCTGCTACTTATTATTCACACTGTACTTATACAGGCTTCTTCTTGCACTGTTTTTGCATTTTTGCACATGTTCCTACAGTCAATGTTATTACACTGTTTCTATATGTATCTTTATGTTCTTAATATGTATTTTAATATTTATTTTTTTATGTCATTTGAGCCTGCCCTTTTTTCTGTTACTCGTGACGGACAATAACGTTTTTCTTATCTTATTTTATCTTATGTCCGTACAGTATTATGTTGACACTGCACTACAATAGAATTTGCACAATCCATTTGAAACAATCTTTTTAACCTAATCTTACTTCACTTAACGTTTTTATTTCTTACTGCTATGTTACTTTATACTTATTATTTTATATTTATTCTATACTTTTATACTTATTGCTCTTTTCTTACTCTTACTTACCTTGAATTTGACTGTGAGCAACTGCAACTAAATGCTTTCCCTGAGAGGATCAATAAAGTGTTCTGATTCTGACTACAATGAAAATGAAACGGCATTCCCCTTGAATGTTGAATCATGTATTATTGTCTCCAGATGACAAACTCGTACTCAACTGACGTTATCCACCGATGTAGGACGGGCCTGGCCATATGTTCTCATGCAGAGCACCACTCAATCTGGGTGGCATTTTATAATATTACAGTGTACGCACAGCTATAATGTTTTCTTATTCATGGTTTATTGCTCATACCATTCCAATTTTTCCCTTTAGTTTTGTGTAAATCACATCTCTAACTGGTCAGCTTTTTAACAGCAAACAGTCTTTTTTTTTTTATTTGACAGAGTGAATTTCTAAACACACACAAACCACACGTTTTTTTTCCACAGTATCAACAGTATCAGTCGTTTTTTTGTCACTTTTTTTATTTTACAATCTTTTTTGCTATTTTCTTACTTTTTCTATTGCTTACATTTATAAATTGTATATATGTGTATATATATATATATATATATATATATATATATATATATATATATATATATATATATATATATATATATATATATACACATACTTGTTCTAGCCTCCCTTGTTTCTCTTTGCTCAGGGTCCGAGGTGAAGTTTCATACAAATCTAATCCTGTAAACTCTGGTGTGTGTGTGTGTGTGTGTGTGTGTGTGTGTGTGTGTGTGTGTGTGTGTGTGTGTGTGTGTGTGTGTGTGTGTCTGTGTCTGTGTTGTGTATGTGTGTGTCTGTATGTCTGTGTGTGTGTGTGTGTGTGTGTGTGTGTGTGTGTGTGTGCGTGTGTGTGTTCTAGCCCTGAGTAAACTGAAGGTGCACCACATGTACCAGAGCAGCCAGGTGGAGATCGTGCATTCCAACGTGGTGTTCGATATCTGCAGCCTGATGCTGTACGGCACCCAGGCCATCCCCATCCGCCTCAAGATCCTGCTGGACCGCCTGTTCTCCGTGCTCAAGCAGGAGGAGGTCATCCAGATCCTCAACGCACTGGACTGGACCCTGCAGGACTACATACGGGGATACGTGCTCCAGGTTAGCAGTGGGGGAGTACTATTTTATTGTGTGTGTGTGTGTGTGTGTGTGTGTGTGTGTGTGTGTGTGTGTGTGTGTGTGTGTGTGTGTGTGTGTGTGTGTGTGTGTGTGCGAGCGCCCGCGTGCGTGTTAGGGCTGCACAATATATAATTTTTTTATCGTCATCGTGATATCAACTGGTGCAATATACACATCGCCAAAGACACTCAGAGATTTTTCTGTATTAATTGAAAGAAAATATCAGTAGAACACTGCACTTTAAAATGTAACGGTCATTCTTTTTTTAGTGCAGCCTTTTTTGTTCAGTTCAGTGTTGAATGTGTTCAATTAAAGAATGTTGGAAATGATTTCCTTCATTTGCTTTAAATACAACAAGCAGTTTGTTGATTTTTAGCAGAATACTGAAAGCAGCAGAACTGAGAACACTTTAATATCTGTTTATTTGTTGCAAGTAATTTCGTTACAGCGATATTCAACAGCGTTATCGCGTACATTTTCCTTATATCGTGCAGCCCCTGTGTGTGTGTGTGTGTGTGTGTGTGTGTGTGTGTGTGTGTGTGTGTGTGTGTGTGTGTGTGTGTGTGTGTGTGTGTGTGTGTGTGGGTGTGTCAGTCTCAGATCTGTGTGTTGAGTGCAGAGCAGGAGTCAAAGCTAGCCTAGCTTAATATAAAGGAAACAGCTTGCCTGGCTCTGTTCAAGTTTAAAAATGTGCTGGTACTATTTTTTTGGCAAAGAAAACACCTGGGTGCAAAAACTGTGCACAGCAACCTGAAGCCTTGTTTTCACAATGAGGTTGTCAGGTTTTGGACCATTGGGCCTGTACAGAGACCAAAACCAGAACCTGTGTTTGCTGGCCATATCTGGCAACGGGTGCTGCAGCCTGAGATGCTGCAAAGAAGTGTTGGGAGACTGAAAAATCTAAAATTAAAAAGAATATATCACAAATAGTTGTTTTTATATATGTGTTCATGCGCATGGGTTTAATATACACCATGTGAAAGAGCCTCAGAGGTCTTGGTAGCAGGGTTCAAAATTAGCACCATCTACTAGCCAAATATGCAAGTGGCTGGTAGATCTGCTTCACTCACCAGCCACAAAAACAATGGTAATATATTGAGTAGCTGGTGAAATTTGAACATTCACTAGCCATTTGGCTGGTGGACTAAAAAATTAATTTTGAACCCTGGTTGGTAGGCCTGTTTTTGAACTTTGGACTAGATCCCTGCGCGGGACTGTTTTCTCAATCCTGCTCCCGGCCGTTCCCAGTGCTGACCATTGCCACCTGCTCCCGCAGTGTGTGTGTGTGTGTGTGTGTGTGTGTGTGTGTGTGTGTGTGTGTGTGTGTGTGTGTGTGTGTGTGTGTGTGTGTGTGTGTGTGTGTGTGTGTGTGTGTGTGTGTGTGTGTGTGTGTGTGTGTGTGTGTGTGTGTGTGTGTCTGCTACCGCCCGCACCACAAACCTTAAATTGATTTGTCAATAGATTGACCGTTGATTTTATGTCCTCTCCTGTCCCGCAGGAAAAACTGTGTAGTATTAATAAAGATATGCATACCTGTCGGTAATAAGTAGCGAAACTACGTTCTAGTGCATAATTCCATTTATACTAGTGCAATAATTACAAATATTCTAGTGCAATAAGGGCAACGTGACATTGCATTCATTAATTTTTTTACACTTATTATTTTAGAACATGTGTTGTTGGCTGGGGTTTGTTTAGCTGGGGCACTCTAACAGATTTTATGTTAGTCAATTCAATTCAATTCTATTCTATTCAATTTTATTCATAGTATCGAATCATAACAAGTGTTATCTCAAGACACTTTACAGATAGAGTAGGTCTAGACCACACTCTATAATCTACAAAGACCCAACAATTCCAGTGATTCCCCCTAGAGCAAGCATTTAGTGCAACAGCGGCGAGGAAAAACTCCCTTTTAGGGAGAAACCTCAGGTGGTGAGGAAAACTTCCTTTTAGGGAGAAACCTCGGACAGACCCAGGCTTTTGGTAGGTGGTGTCTGACGATGCCAGTTGGGGGTGTGATTAACAGTGGCAATAATAGTCACAATAAAGATAATGGAACTATGACATAGTAATTGTAGTAGTTCATGATGTAGCAGGGCACTGCAGGGCGTTACAAGGTGCAGCAGGGCGTAGCAGGGCACTGCAGAGCGTAGCAGGGTGTAACAGGGGATAGCAGGGTGCGGAGCAGGACCACGGCAACAGTTGCAACCATGATTTAGGTGCCACCCTAATCTAAGGAAAACTGGGCGACAAAAAACATAAGGGCTCCGGGAAATAACCTCCCCAGAGCTAGGTTAGTAACAAGCATTTCTGGGACATGGATTCATACAGATGGAAAGAAAGAAAGAAAGAGGAGAGAGAAGCTCAGTGTGTCAAAGGAAGGAAGTCCCCCCGGCAGTCTAAAACTATAACAGCATAATTAAGAGCTGGTGCAAGGTAAACCTGAGCCAGTTTTATAATTGTTGGTAGATGAATCTGACGGCTATGAAGAGAAGCAGAGAAGACCCGTTGATTGGATCCTTCAGGTTGCCGTAGGAGAAAGGGGCGGGGCCGAGGGCCCCGGGGAGGAGGAGAGAAAGAAAGAGAGGAAGTAGAGGAGGGTTAATAAAGCGTTTGGCTGGTGTTCAACTGGATGCACTGTGTACGTTCATTATTTCCTTATAAAACCTAGCTAGGCGAACCTATGAACAGCCGGTTACAGCACTGATCAGGAGCAGCGCTCCTAAATCCCAGGACCCACTGTCTATTCTCGGACCGCCCCTCCTTTCCCTGCAGTAATGTTAACACATCCCACAAATCCAGATATGCAGTTCTCTACTTTGGACAGTTAGGCTAGCTTTGGCTTGGTTTCCCCCTGCCTCCAGTCTTAATGATAAGCTACTTTGACACATTCTGACCCCAGCTCTGTGCTTAACACACTGACATGAGATTGGTATAAAATCTTCTATTCTAAATCTCTGAAGAAATGTAAACTATTTCCCAAAATGAAAAGCTATTCCTTTAAATATGAAAACAATTCCAACGTAGCATGTGGTGTAATTCATCTCAGGGTGGAGAAGCCTCTAAAAACAGCCTGGAGGCCAACATGCGACCCTAAAACTCAGAGTATGAGCGAGCGGGAGAAAATGAAGGGAGAGACAGAAGGAATTTTTGAGGAAGACGAGGGAGGAGGAGGAGGGAGAAGAGGAGTCAGTAAAGCATGGCTGAAGACAGGAGAGAGTAGGGATGTGATGTAGCGACCAATGCCATGAACTCTCTTGGTAACCTGCCTATGCAGCCGGCTTGATGCCATGGTAGCACCAGCTTGGGGAGGTCTCCGAACTGTGCCGGGTACATTTGTAAATATTATGTCTTTTGCTTCAGATTTCCTCTCAAGCTGGAGCCAAGCCGGCCGAGGCCTGGGCTGCAGGCCCCGCTTCAGTGTGAGCTCTCACTTCGATTAGTACATCATCAAGTATTCAAGTTGGGCTGCGTTTAATTCATGTTAGCTCATCTAATGGCCAACGTAGAGTCAGAATCCTCGACAGGCGCCCAATGAATGCTCTGTGATGAAATATTAATCACGGTTACGGCACGAAGCCGCTCCTCACTTTCAAAGACACCCAAACTCACATGTGATTACTGCAGGGCTCAGGGAGAGAGGACCTGCTTGATCAATGTGAGCCGCCCTCTGATCAGTGTGTGTGTGTTTTTTTTTTTTTTTTTTTTTTTTTTTTTTTTTTTTTTTTTTTTTTTTTTTTTTTTTTTGTGTGTGTGTGTGTGTGTGTGTGTGTGTGTGTGTTTGTGTGTGTGTGTGTTTGTGCGAGTATTTATTTTGCATGCCTTTGGGAGTGTGTATATGAGTGTACGTGTCTGCTAGTATGCTTGTATGCATGTTCTCACCAGGGTGTGTGTGTGTGTGTGTGTGTGTGTGTGTGCTCTGTCTGCTTCTGCTGATGCAGAGTGAGTACATCCACATGATTTAAATGAAGAGAAATGACCTGCAAGATGAAACACTGTGCGTCTGTGTAATGAGGCTTCTTAGGATTCTGCACTGCCTGCTTGTATTAACACTCCATCTGATTCCTTTATTTAGCTGCCCTGCCAGTCTGCTTTATAGGGTGTGTCACCTAAACCACTCTGTGAATACATATGAGCAACCCAACAGACACTTATAATGCTAATGATGAAATTGCTCTCTCTCCTTTCTCTTTTTTTCAATTTCCCTCTCCTTCTCAATCTATTTCATACCCCTGCCCTCTCCCCTCACCATTACCGTGTTGCTTACTTCCTGCTCTGTCTGCAGGATGTAGCAGGGAAGGTGCTGGACCGGTGGGCCATCATGACGTTCGAGGAGGAGATTGCCACACTGCAGCAGTTCCTGCGTTTTGGCGAGACCAAGTCCATAGTGGAGCTGATGGCTCTGCAGGACAAGGAGGGCCAGGCAGTGTTGGTTCCCAGCACTCGCACCAACTCAGACATCCGCACTTTCATTGAGCGCAACACCCCACGCACTGCTGCCAACCTCTCCACATCCAAAGTCGATAAGCTGAGCAGCAACAGCATGCACCACTTTGAGAACTTTGTCAACAGCATGGCCTTTATGCTGCCCTTCCAACTGTTAGGCTCTGTTCCTGCTCCGTTTTTGGGCTCACCAACAGGGGCACCGCCGCACCAGCACCACCAGCAGCACCAGCAGCCATTCCGCGGATCAATGGAGCAGCAGACTCAGAGACGAGATGATCAAGGTCGGGATGGTCTAGGAAGGGACAATCCCCTCCCTCTTTCCCACCCTCCAGAGAGCAGCCTGCTAGGTTCCAGCTCTGTCTCATTCACTGCTGATCTAGACCAAAGCGGAGACAAGCCAATGGACAGCCTCTCCACCACCACCACAAAGATCGAGGCAGAGGACTTCTCCACTAGTGACAACTACTCGGATGGGCCATCCACGCCGTGCACACCCTCCATGAGCTCTGACGTAACCCAGATGTCACCCGAGGGCAAGCTGCGCTCTTTGGACAGGAATGGGTGCAGCGGTGGAGGGGTCTCGGGAGGAGGTGGATGCTCTTTGAAGAAAGGTCGGGTATTTTGCAATGCCTGTGAGAAGACATTCTACGACAAAGGAACTCTGAAAATCCACTACAATGCAGTGCACCTGAAGATTAAGCACAAGTGTACCATCGAGGGCTGTAACATGGTGTTCAGCTCGCTGCGCAGTCGCAATCGCCATAGTGCCAACCCCAACCCGCGGCTACACATGCCAATGAACCGCAACAACCGGGACAAAGACCTGCGGGGCAGCTTGTCTGGTGATGAGAGCTCTCAAGGAGAGAAGAGGTCTGAATATGGAACCCCCATCCCTGTCTGCTCTGCAGAAAGCCATAAGTCAGTGCCCAGCTACATGGTGAGCCATGTCGACACTGGCTCGAAACTCCACAGCAGCTCGTTCCCCAGCATGGGCCAGAGTGGCATCCTCTTCCCTAACTTAAAAACAGTACAGCCAGTCCTGCCTTTCTACCGCAGCCTGGTAACTCCGGCAGAGCTTGCCAACACCCCAGGCACACTACCCTCCCTACCTCTGTTATCCTCCTCCGTACCTGTCAAGCCCATCACAGCCCCTGATCCTTGCATGACAGACCCCATACCAAAGAAAAAGTCAAGGAAGTCAAGCATGCCAATAAAGATAGAGAAGGAAGTGATAGAGCGGGATGAGGAGATGGACAAGGGGAGCAGCTCTGAGGACGAGGCTCCTTTACAGGACAGGAACAAGGAAGAGTGTGACGGACGCCGAGCAGAAGGACATATGTGCGCAAGACAAGCTAGGGAGGAGAGAGGGGCTTTCGTTGGGGAAGAGAAGGAAAGGGAGGGCGCCAAGCATCTGTTGGACCAATCCTTAGATACAGAAATGACAGCGAGAGAGGACAAAGATGATGAGCAAAGGCAAGCTGAAACCTCTGCACCCTCGCCCTTCCGAGACAGACTGATGGAGAATCACTGTGACAACAACTTACTCTGTCAGGAACCAAATGGCAATGAAGACAGGGAGGACAGGGATCATGCAAACTCGCTGCATGCAGCTGACAAGATTTCCGAGCTCCGATGGGATGAGGGTGAGCACAGGCTGACTAACGGGGGAGCTCTCCAGCTCATAGACCGCCAGAGAGAGGGATTGGGATTGGACAGCTGTGTAGACGACTACAGTGACTCAGGTTTGTCTCACCTCGACCCCAGCGCTGACCTGCCACACCACTGTGAGATCTGCAGTAAGACCTTTAAGAACCCCTACAGCGTCAAGATGCACTACCAAAATGTCCACCTGAAGGAGATGCACATGTGCACAGTGGACGGCTGCAATGCTGCCTTCCCCTCCCGCAGGAGCCGAGACAGGTGAGAGGCAGCCATATTTTCTTATTGTTCCAGCGTGTGTTATTAGGATTGCTGACAGATGTAAACCTGTACATTTAGCTGTTTCCGAAGAGTTCATATCACAACTCTTTGGCGTTGCCATTTAGCTTATTCAGGACATATACAGTTGTTATGTTATATATATATATATACATATATATATATATATATATATATATATATATATATATATATATATATATATATATATATATATACAGTACAGGCCAAAAGTTTGGACACACCTCATTCAATGCGTTTTTTTCTTTATTTTCATGATTATTTACATTGTAGATTCTCACTGAAGGCATCAAAACTATGAATGAACACATATGGAATTACGTACTAAACAAAAAAGTGTGAAATATCTGAAAACATGTCTTCTTCAAAGTAGCCACCCTTTGCTTTTTTTATTAATAAGGGAAAAAATTCCACTAATTAACCCTGACAAAGCACACCTGTGAAGTGAAAACCATTTCAGGTGACTACCTCATGAAGCTCATTGAGAGAACACCAAGGGTTTGCAGCACTATCAAAATAAGCAAAGGGTGGCTACTTTGAGGAATCTAAAATATAAGACGTTTTCAGTTATTTCACACTTTTTTGTTAAGTACATAATTCCACGTGTTCATTCATAGTTTTGATGCCTTCAGTGAGAATCTACAATGTAAATAGTCATGAAAATAAAGGAAATGCATTGAATGAGGTGTACTATATATATATATATATATATATATATACAGTTTCCTCATGGGTCTACTTAGCAGAAACCCTGTATATCAGCAATATAGCATCAGATCAGTGGATCTCAATCATGTGCTACTGAAATAGGGCTAAGTATCACCAATAATTTCCCTATTTGATTCTGTTTCACAAGGTCCTGATTCAAATACATTTCTGATACCATTCAATATCAATTAGGTTAGGCAAATTTCAGTTACAATACCAGTTTTGCTTGGATATAAAGGATATTCTCAGAGAACCTATGCTGTAAATTGTACAAGCAAGAAGCAACCCTCAAATATTGTTTTTATAATGCACCAGGTTAATGTTTAACCCCCAAAAGGGAGTCAATTCAACACATCCATGGTAAAAAGTAATATATGAAAAGATCTGGGGGATTTTATTAATCAATACTAAAACAAAGATTGATTTAAAGGAGAATTGATTATTTTAACCCAGCCTATACTGAAACATGCAAACACTTGGGCCCTTATGATCAAATCATACTTTCTGCATTCATGTAGCTGCAACTATCTGCGTGGCGGAAATATTGTCACCTGTCCACACAGGAGCTGCGCAGACTCTGTGCAGATGTCTGCATGCAACCAAAATGTTTTAAGACTGTACACATGGACAGTTGTCCTCACTTGTGTGAACATGTGCCCATATGCAGACACTAAACGTAGAATAAACAGAACTTATACTGCAGCACATACTACATATTGATTTACATTGTTTAAAGGGAAGTCCATATTAGATGACTGGATCCGACACGTCTGACTGTTCTTTTCTTTACACTTCATCTGTTAACAATAAATAATGTGGCAAAAATAGCAACAAAAAAAACTGCTGACTCTATAATCATTAGGATGACTTATAGGAGACATTCTAGCATTCGTCTATTGCTTTGGCATTTTAGGGTGGACATGGCCTCAGTCACTTGAGCATGACAATAAGAACGTATATTTTATGTGGTTTTAAGTTATATTAGATAAAAGATCTTCACCATGTGGTGTAATACATTCATCGTTTGTTTTTTTAATCTACAGACACAGTGCAAATTTGAACCTACACAACAAACTGCTGACCAAAGACTCATTCAGCCCAGCCAACACCCTATACTTGCCCTCATCCCACTGTAGAGACAGAGACTCTGTTGGCCGAGACTACTACCAAGACCAGCGGGACAGAGATCTGCCCCATCGAGACCCAACTAGCCAAACCTCTGTCATCTTCCGAGGACACAATCGCATGGGCCTGGTCTTCCCAATGAGCAAAATGTCTACTGCACCAACCAATGCTGAGACCTCTCCCTTAGGAGAAATGGAGGGATCAGGAGTAGGAGAAGGGGGTGGAAATGGGGACGATGGGGCAGTCTTGGACCTGAGCACTTCCTCCTCTGCCCCACCTCGTGGCAGCGGCAGTGCTCGATCTTCCTGGGACTCAGACGGTGCCGGTAGTGAGGAAGGGGAAGGGATTGAAGAGGATGAGGAGGCGCTCCCCATGGAGGACAGCGATGAAAGCTGCGATGGGATCGGCATGGGGAGGCCTGGGGTCGAGGAGTTGGCACTCGGGGAAGAGAGGACCCTGGGCTGTATTGGGGAGGACAAGGCGGGCTTCAGGTAGGCGGGGGTGGATCTCCCATAACCTGCCATGTCTGCCAAAAGGTCTACAGCAACAAGGGCACATTCAGAGCCCATTACAAGACTGTCCATCTGCGACTGCTTCACAAGTGTAAAGTCCCTGGCTGTGATACATCCTTCTCCTCTGTGCGAAGCAGAAACCGGCACAGCCAGAACCCGAACCTTCACAGGAACCTAGCCGTTAGCTCAGGTGCCACAATAGACCAGGAGTAGGGTTTTGAGCTCATATGCCAACATGACTGATTTCCTTGGTTCTAATTGTTCTTTTGTTGTTGTTGTTGTTGTTGTTGTTGTAGTTGTTGTTTTTGGGCACCTAAAGAAGGCTCACCAATTAGCACTTTTTAAATTCCATATCGTAGTCCAATACTTTTGTCAGAGAGAAAAAAAATAAAGTACAATAAGGAGTTCATTTGTTGTGGCAAATGCAACTTCCTTTTCTAACAAATGGCTTTACACACATCCGTCTGTGTTTACACTTCAACATATAAAGAATAACTGAAACATACACTAAATTAATTTTCAACATTGAGCAATGCAACCTTCCAGTCTTAATCTTCTGTTGTGACGCAGTACTGATTTTTGTTTTGCATTGGTTTGCCTTACAGCCCAGTTTAGACCTTAAAAAGATGAATTTGTATGAACTGAATTTGTCCATGTGTTGTCCAAAGTGAGAGTTGATCCATGAAACTGTATCATGCGAGTTATTTCTTTCTGGTGTTTTTGTTGTCAGATATCCATATCTTCCCTGTGAAGCTGTGCATAATGTATTGATCAAAAGCAGTAGTGAAGTAACCTCTACATGTGTCATTTCATTCATTTGGACAATAGTTTTCAAAAATAGTCTTTGTTGAAAAGCTATAGTGTTGTAAGCTTGACCAATAAGTTATTGTGTGGTATTATATATGATCTGTCTTTACTGTTTGTTGCATACTGCTAATGTTGACCAAAGATTTTTTTCAGCCCACAGGTGTGTATAGAAACCCCTTCATTATTTGTGAAGGGTTTGCAGTATTAAAAGGGCCCGCCCAGTCTTTTCTCATCTACTTTGTGATTAACAGCAGTATTCAGGGGTGGGCTCTGTTGTAAGATAAAATAGAATTCACCAACACAATCAAAAAAAACAGCTTTTGACTGATCTGGGTGAAAAGAATATCTTGATTTTGGTGGAGTTTTTGTAAACAAAATCTGCTCATGGGACTAGACTTGATTAAGGTATTGCTCTTGTATTGTTTGTGTGGTTGCTTGCAGTATCCTGACTGACTGGACAAACAGCAGGAATAAATGCTGTGTCTGGAGGCTAGAAGCATGTACTGTGAATAAGTCAAACACTGAGAAATAAAAAGAAAAAAAAGAAATGCAATTTATAATAATGGCCCCACACGTGAGCACACCCTAAAATAGAACTGGTAAACAATATGTTTATTGAACTGTATATTCTGTGAATAGAGTAATTTGTTATCTGAAAGAAACCAAAAAATATACTGTATAAAATAATGTCACCACTAACATTACATGGTTTTTTTTCTTTTCTTTTTTTTTGTGAATGAACAAGAACATTGTGTTGTACATTATGATTATTTCATCATGGTCTATTGTTCTGATTTTGCTCTACAATCTGCATATTGTTTTCATTCTGTATTTAAATGGAATGGGCCCAATTTAAGATCCCATTAGTTTGTTGTTTGAATTTGTTAAAAAAAGGAGCAAAATCTACATATGTTGACAGGTGTTCATGTTTCCTTTGATTTAATGTTACAATATTCATTCCAATTAAATAAAAAGCCATATGTTTGCAAGCCTCATTCCATTCAATTTTATATCCATTATTAGCACAGTTGTTAGTGCAGGAGAGCCAATATAAGCCAATATGAGCAGCACATCATATTCTTATATATGTTTGGAACATGTTTAAGTACACCGATGCAAACAAAGAAAAACAGAATTGTCGCCTTGCTCATCTCCACAGCAGTATCATCCGATCCAGGCTGACTCCCTTGAGTCCTTGGCTGCTGGGAGGATAACATACAGGCTTCACTGCAGAAAATATTCCTCTTAACAAGTCATTCAAAATAGACGTGGAACTAAAATTTAGACTTTTCACCCAAATTGCATACCAACACATTTTCTCACTTCACCTCGTGCAGTATTACTTGTTTTTTTATTATTATTATTAAGGCCTAGTTCTGACTGACAGCATAAAGCCGTTATTTGGCATATCCAGATTGTATCCAGAAAAAAGGAGGTGGTTTGAAATGCTATTCCAATCGGATTTCTACAGATGTGTCTCAGTATGACCACACGTCCCACGGGAACGCCGACACAGCCGACAGTGCTGACACTGCCACCTTTGCCAGGCAACAGCCACGACATGAATTAGCTGTTTATCAGACCACATATGAGATAAGAATTAGATAGCTAGCACACCCATGCGGTCCCTCCGCCTCCCTTGCAGACTACTTCTTTGGTGGATAGCGTAATCTCCTGGCAGGGGGAAGTGAGCTGCTGGGCTCATTTTGTGTAGCCAGTGTAGCACCAAGTATGGTGGAATTAGCAAGCTAGCTATCTAATTAGTAGGTTGCTTCCTAGTTAGCTAGCGTTAATTCCACCATGCTTTTATGCTACACTGATTAACGTTACAGAAAATGAGCTGAACAAAGTTGTCAATCATCTGCGCTGAGCGTGTGGATAAAGAATTAAGTTGTTAAATTTTACTCATTCAGCAGCTGGCTAGTTAGCTAGGTCATGCTTCCATGTTGGAAAGCCACATCACCAGCGTAGCTAGATGGTTACTGACGCCAACACCGTTACCATGCAAATAGATTGGTAATGTCTTGACACACAAATCTGATCAGATCACTTGCAAATAACAGTTCAGACAGTGTGTCTAATAAATCTAATTTACAGAATTGAATTTAAGTTTCTCGCAACACACAAGGACATTAAAGAAATTCAGCAATTTTTCATTCCGGAAACCAGGGCCACTTCTAGCCTTTTAGGGGTCTTGTGCAGAATGTTGTTTTGGGGCCCCTATTTTGTGAAACTATGGTGAGGAGATTCCAAACCCTCTAAGGTAGTGGCATGCCGTTACACATACAGTTTTCACTTCAAAGTTAATTGGAACATTTGGTGGGCTAAAAATGTTTTATTCAGCATTCTGCCAAACAAGCTAGCTACTGCTAGTGTTGGTAACTTAAGGGAAAGTTTGCAGATTTTCTGTACTGATGTAGTTCTGTTCTGTACATGCTGATGAATGGCGCCAGTACCCAGAGTACTAACCAAGATGGCGACGCCCATATCACCAGACTCAAGGTTTCAAAAAGACATTCCACAAACCAATGGGTGACATCACGGATGTTATCTCCACTATTTTTACAGTTTATGTTAGTTACAAATGCCAGACGTGTATTTATGATACAAAAACCATGTTTATTTCTGCTGTGAAGTTGGGAATGTTTAACATGGTGGCAACTCAAGGAACTCCAGTTCAGCCACTGAGCAGCTACTTGAATAACATAAATGACAAACATAATTTTCAGCATCATACTGATATATTACTTATTACTTAAATAAAAAAAAAATCTTTTTACTGACATAAGCTAGCATTAGCTTAATTCAGAATCAGGACAGTCACTTAACTTTATGTTGGCTTAAAAGAAGGATTAACCTCACCTTTTGTGATATTAAATTCAACACGTTCGTAAAAGTAAAATGTTGTAAAACACCTTTTTGATCTGTGAATTTTTATTCCATGTTGCTTACTTTCAGCATTTATTTTGGTTGAACATCCAAAAGCAGCAAAAAAGTTGCCTTTTTTAGTCTTAAGGTCAGAATGGGTCAGATGTCCGTCCCAAGAAATGTCCCTTTCTGGAAACAGGGTCCACAGGCCTTCCTTGAGGTGAATTGTCTACTGAGGAAATAGTCCCTATATGCAAACTGGTTAAAGTGCAAGAGACAAAAATACTTTTTTTGTAATTTTGGTGAATCAACCCTTTAAAAAAAAACTTTAATGTCTAATGAGTTGGTTCTGGCTCAATCATGTGTCACAGTCTTGGTTTTAATGGAACAACCTGCCTTATTTTGCCTTAGGCAATACATACACAACAGGACAATTTCACACATTCAGAACAATGTTTTAACAGAGTCAAGATAAATGAGGATTTAAGAAGAGACTAAGGGCCCTATCTTGCATTCAGCGCAATTGCCTTTGTACACCGACGCATGTATCATTTCCCTCCACAGACTCACGTCTGTAAATTAGGGAATGTATTTGCGCTCCCGGGGGCGGTTCAGCGAAAAGAGAAGGCGTGTTCAGGCGCAAACGTTCCCTAGTGCTATTTTGCAGTTTCAGAAAAAATTCCCCCACTGACCAGGAAAAACCTAGTCTAAAGTCAATGGCGCGTTATTCAGATGCTATTTTAGGGGCACATGCTTGGCCATAATGTAGCGTGTGCACAACGTGCATACACTTTGCTTCTCTCATCTACACGGACGCAGCAGTTCCCATTTTTGCAAACCATACATAATTTACAAGGAAAAATATTACTGGAAATGCGCTTCAGGTGTTTGGATAGATCAGGAGACACTTTACACAACATTTCCATAAATCATGGATGTGTTGATGAGATAAATGAGGAAATATTATAGGACTTAAATTTGAACTATGGCGGGATTGGACACTCCGGTGGGATCTGGTCCAGGAGTGGCAATGCGCTCCTGGTGGAGCGGGTGGACGGAGATGGAGTGGGGGGAGGAGGAAGGGGCACAACAGGAGCAGGTGGTGCGTTTGGAAGCCCACGCTCCATGGCTGCAGCAACCCTCTCCAGACTGTGGAGATGTGCCCGTGAGGCCGCAGCAACATCGCCACCCGGTCAAGACGGGCATTTATTACTTTGCCGCATCCCGGACAGCTCCTGCTGGCATGCGCCAGGCAAATCCGCCGTCATAATAGCAATCCGCCATGGAACAAGCGCGCCTGCTCTTATAGGGAATGTGAGATGACGCTCTGATTGGTTTATTGCACGTTACGCCCAAACCACACCAAGCTACTTCAGACTAACCCATTTTAGATTTGCGTCGGGCGCAAGAGTCATTTATCCCGCGGGTATAATAGCAACAGCGCCCGAGATCCGCCCACAAAGTTACTTGCGTTTCACGTTTGATACTTGCGTTTCAGATCGTTAAAATAGGGCCCTAAATGTCTCATTAAGCAGGACTTGTTTTCCGAGGTTATCTTGCCATCAGGAATGGTTGACAGGCCAAAGGAGGGGTGTTGTCCACAGAATAACTGTGTTCAGGTAAACCTCTGCTTGACCCCATCACGGCTACATGTCCCAGATTGGGCAACCACACAAAACAGACACAGATACAGCTGGAGACACAGACAAATTCATAGACACACAGATGCAGCATCAGCAATGTCGAAATCTACACAGAACACAGAGGCAGCATTATAGTGTTGAAAAACATCCACCGAGCAAAGGATATTTTGTTTGAACTTGATTAATAGTGTTACGATTATATTTTAATTTTTGTGATCCTGCCACGTGGATGGTAGTCGCATCCAGCAGTTGTTAAAATTTGCATTGCAGTAAAATGGCATACACTACACTCCTTGAAAAAAAAGCTCTCACAGTTATTGAAGAGGTGAATTAATCGCAGTAATACTGCTATGCAAAGTTAAAGGCCATGGATTGAAATGGACCAGGGACAGTGGAAGTATCGTTGGGCCCACATTAAAAAGAGCGAGGATGACAAATCTGTTACGCAACATGCCAAAGTATTGCACTATTACAGAGGGCTGAAAGCCTTGCATAACTCAACAATTCAACCCACCCATCACATTTACTGTACATTAGTGAGCCTGCAGAGCTGTTCCTCATCACTTTGGAGCTGAAAAACCCAGTTCTGACAAGTGCCCCCCATCCTTTTTCTCTGGCACGTTGCAGAAATCTAGTACCACTCAGAGAGGGCACAATGGGTTATTTCAGTCCCTCCTGTGTGCTGTATGTAGGCGACAATATTCAGCAGAGAACCTGGTTGATCTGTAGAGGTGGAGCACTTGCTCAGCTTCCTCCACAGAGCTGTATCTATCTGGAACAACTTGCAACTTTAGGGCTATTTTTAAGAAGAATTGGACCACTTTCAGAAAGCATTCAGTGGTAAATATGGAAAAGATTGAAACTGAGGCTGAGCCATCAGCACACTTTTTACACAGTCAGTGTGTACGTCGGTATCTGGCTTACAGTTACCTCTTTATAGTATTGACTGTTTGGTGTAACTAAACACAAACTGCAAAAAAACATCCAGAGTTTATTTTTGCAGGAATAACACAAGGTGAAACAGTATTTCTATTACCAACTGGTTAACTGCTGAGATCTTTGAACACTGCAACATTACTAAAAAGAAGTCAGGGGCATAAATCAGAATCAGTTTAATTGTCACTACCATAATACACACTAGGCATACATGGAAGCTAGATATTGTTCTCCATAGTTCATGGTATGTTACGAAAAAAAAAGAACTGACACATAATAGACGGAGACAAAATAAAAAAAGACTTTCCTTAAAATTTCATTAAAAAAGGGGCAGCATTAAATAGTAAAACAATTTTTAAAAAGTGCTGTTGTGACGAGTACCGTACACATGCAAGATATGGTACCAGTGTGCGATGGCACACATTGAAAGTGCTTGAGCATTTACATGTATACATTATGTGTGTGTCATCTCAAGTAGAGGGAGCAATGGGTGGATCTTGCCCTGATGCTCTGGAGCCTCCTACCAGATAGCAAAAGTGTGAAGAGGTGTTGGGATGGGTGGGATGGGTCGGTCAGTATGCGGCTTTACTGTCACATCTGTCTTTGTATATGTTGGCTATGGAGGGGAGAGAGACACCTATGAACTTTTCTGCTGCCCTCACTATTTTCTGTAGGGGCTTGCGGTCAGTGACAGAACAGTTCCCATACCAGACAGTGACGCGGTGTGTTAAGACGATCTTGATGGTTGCTCTGTATGTTAAGATGCTCTCAATGGTTCCTCTGTATGTTAAGACGCTCTGGATGGTTCCTCTGTATTTTAAGACGCTCTCGATGGTTCCTCTGTATGTTAAGACGCTCTTGATGGTTCCTCTGTAAGTTAAGACGCTCTCGATGGTTCCTCTGTATGTGAAGATGCTCTCGATGGTTCCTCTGTATGTTAAGACGCTCTTGATGGTTCCTCTGTAAGTTAAGACGCTCTCGATGGTTCCTCTGTATGTGAAGACGCTCTCGATGGTTCCTCTGTATGTGAAGATGCTCTCGATGGTTCCTCTGTATGTTAAGACGCTCTTGATGGCTCCTCTGTAAGTTAAGACGCTCTCGATGGTTCCTTTCTTGGTGATGGCTGTGGTTTTGATGGACCAGTTCAGGTCATCGGCAATGTACACCCCCAGGAACTTGGTGCTGCTGACCTTTTTGACAACAGTGCCATGGATGGTCATTGGGATGTTCACACTGCGTCTTTTCCTGAAATCAACAACCATCTCCTTGGTTTTCTCCACATTTAAGGAGTTGTTGGTGTCACACCACTTGACCAATTGCTGCACCTCCTCTCTGTATTGCACATCATTGTCGTTTGTGATGAGACTAACTACTGTTGTGTCATCAGCAAATTTAATAATGTGGTTGGAGCTGGACCTGGCAGAGCAGTCGTGGGTTAGTAGGGTGAACAGAAGTGGGCTGAGCAAACAGCCTTGAGGGGCGCCAGTGCTCAGTGTGATGGTGCTAGATGTTTTGCCTCCTATTTTGACCAGTCTCGCATTGCCAGACCTACCTCCACAGCGCACCAGAGGAGGGTCTGGCTAGTCCACACAGCATTCCGGGAAGCGAGAAAAACATGCTCTGGCCATTTCTTTAAACCAATCACAATCGTCTAGGGCGGTGTTAAGCGCCGGACACAATGACGATGCCTCTGTAAAATAGCCTCTGGAAGGAACTTGTTTTGGTGGTACATGTGTATGTTCAAAAGTTGTTTTAGTCATGCAAGAGAAAACTCAGATTGGACAGATAGTCTTGCTAGCTGTCTGGATTTACCCTGCAGAGATCTGAGCAGCAGTTAACCATAGTCCTCATAAATCTACCGGAGTTTGAAATGCCAACACAAAGAAAGACGAAGGTAACGGACATCTGGCCAAAATGAGGGACATCCGGCGTAATTTCCTGGGGCACCTGAACAATCCCATATAAATGAAATGTTAGACTAATAGACTAATTTTGACTGACTGTGGCCTGCAGGTGAGGAAGTCCAGTATCCAGCTGCAGAGAGATGTGTTGAAACCCAGTGTGTCCAGCTTCCTTATCAGCTGTTGTGGAATGAGGGTATTGAATGCGGAGCTGAAGTCAATAAGCAGTCAGATGAGCAGGTTGAAAACAAACCACCAGGTGAGCCAATCTTTTTTGGAAGAGAAAACAAAGATGAAAAAAGTATTACCCAACTGGGTCCTAAAACACAGTGCTTTCAAGTGGGGGAGCTGAGTTTGTGTCCCGGATGAAGTTATGGAGAAAACACAAGACTTTCACCCAGGAAACTAGAGTTCCAGGAGTACTACTTAAAGTGATGGTTCGGAGTAATTTCACCCTAGGGTCCTTTGCACCATGATCTCGAGCCAAACACCCCCCCAGAAGCTTTTTTCACCTGGGTCGAACATTGGGAGCGTTAGCGTAGCGTAGCGTTATCAGCTGAATAGCTTAGCGCAGAGGCTAATGGATTCAAAGTGTCTCTTAACATTACCCCACTAATAATGCCCGAAATGATACCAAACGTCTACACTAGTACAAATAGGTTATGCACTCCATAAAACGATGGATTGTAAAATTTGTAAGTACACCAGAAGTTTATGTAAATAACACTTGCTGCTGGCTTCTGTTCTCTGCTGCTGCTGCTGCTGTTACTACCGGGCAGTAAGAGTGCTTAGGAACATCTACAAATTACAACTACCGAAAGAGATGCAACAAAAATATTTATTAATTTAATGATTAAATAAGGTAATATCTCTAAACTTACCTCAATTATTACTTGTCTCCTGCTAGTTATACTACAGCACTTACTTTAAAAAATAAGTTAAATTAAAAAATATTTTTGTTGCATCTCTTTTCGGTGTTGTAATTTGTAGATGTCCCTAAGCACTCGTCTTACAGCAGCAACAACAACAGCAGAGAGCAGAAGCCAGCAGGCAAGTGTTATTTACATAACCTTCTGGTGTACTTACAAACTTTACAATCCATCGTTTTATGAGTGCATAACCTATATATACTAGTGTAGACCTTTGGTATCATTTCGGGCATTATTAGTGGGGATGTTAAGAGACACTTCGGATCCATTAGCCTCTGCGCTAAGCTATTCAGCGGCTAACGCTACTCTACGCTCTCCCAATGTTAGACCCAGGTGAAAAAACTTCTGGGGGGGTGTTTGTCTCGAGGTCATGGTGCAAAGGACCCTAGGGTGAAATTACTCCGAACCATCACTTTAAGGGGACCGATGTTTTAACCCAAACCACAATCTGGTTTCTAATCTTAACTATTCGTTTTAGTTCCTTAAATTAACTGTCGTCGCCGCATTACCTTTTGTCGGCTAAACTCAACTGCAATGACCGCTGACAGGACCAGCACCACAGCGCCCTGTACCTGGCTCACAACCTCATGTGACCTGTCAACTGTGAACTGTCCCTAAATGAACGGCCGGTGGTCGCTGTAATTTCGTAGGACATTGTTGTGCATAAGTTTTTGTACGATCTCATACGAACCTGTTAATGACAATGCGTTGTGTACTAGCAAACAACTTCTGAAAAAAATACCTGTCTGTCTGCTGTTTCTGCTGATAAGTTAATATACAGTAAAGTTATCAGAGCTTATTAACTGAAAACAGCTGCCTGCTGCTACCTGAGAGCGGTGGGACTGAACCAAACATTAAAGTCGTGGGCTGTAAAACCAAAACAGTGAGCTAAAAGAGGCTAAAGGGCTCTGTAGAACTGTGGGGAACTACAGAGTTAGGGTTGTCTCTATAAGTGAAGCCCTTCACATTACTCACGGGCAGTTGATCCACTGTAAATATGAAAACAAAAATAGTGCAGCTTTAAAAAATAAAACAACGTAGCCTGTTCCCAAATCAGCTGCAGTGGTAGTATCTACAATGGTATCATGACCAGTGGTGGAAGAGTTATTCAGATCCTTTACTTGAATAAATGTACAAATACCACACGGTAAAAATACTCTGTACAAGTAAAAGTCATGCATTGAAAATGTTACTTAAGTAAAAGTATGTACGTATCATCAGGTAAAGGTAGTTAAAGTATTAAAAGTAAAGAAAAATTCTCACATTTTAGAAACTGTAAAGGATCCAAACAGTTGTGTGTTTAATGGTCTATTTCGATCATTTCAGCTGGACTTGTAGGCTGTTATATTGTTGGCTAGTTTCATTTATAATAAAACATCCTGTTTTATAAACTACAGGTGTTTGGTGTCCAAATATCTTAATTGGCAAAGTAACTAGTAACTTAAGCTGTCAGATGAATGTAGTGGAGTTAAAAGTACAAGATTTCTCTCTGAAATGTTGCGGAGTAGAAGTAGAAAGTACCTCAAAATTTGTACTTAAGAACAGTATGTGAGTAAACTGATCATGACTGATAGAAACGATGGTTAAACAAATACAAAAAGACTCAAACAGTAAGAAACTTTAATTGTCCTTCACACCAGTGTGACACTGTTCAGTGTCATGTAAGCCATTAATCTAAGTCTCTGAGATGCCCCCAGAAAGTACAAGTAAATCAAAATATTCCCATGCTTTTCTTGAGCATACATCATCTGATTGCTATCTTGAAAGATAGATTTGCTACGAGCCAGCACCTGGGAAGCAGTGGATACGTGCACGCTACTGTGAGAATCCCAAACAGTGAAACTGAGCCCTCTGAACAACACTGCTTCTGATCCCCCACATGTTCCAGAGAGAGGGGTCTTTCTGGGGCACTGACACCGGATCCCACCTCTCGGCCCTGGGATGGGGATCAGGGCTGGCGGGGGGGAGGGAGTGGAACTGGAGGGTAAGGCAGAGAAGGGGGGAGAGAATGGATTGTCCACGGGTGTTTGGGAAGCTGAGGAATATGAGGGGGTATTACCGCCCGGCACACCGACCAGATGGACAGCAGATGACTTTTGTTCCTCCGAATACTCTGCAGGCCGAGGGAGGAAAAAGAGGAAGAGGAGGAGGAGGTGGAGAGGAGTTAAAGCAGAAGGGAGGAGGGGCAGGGCAGGAGGAGAGACGAGACAGGCTTAGGTGAAAGTTTCAGTTTTTCTTTTCCTTCTCTAGGCTGTAACATGTTAATAAAAGCAATTTGTGTGCCTGCCACGATTTAAAAATATCGTTTACATAGGTATTACATCGACCATTATTTATACTGTGTGTTATGTTATTAAGAAAGACACTAAAAAAACATTCATAATTCAATTTCATTGCTAAAATGTCCATTAACCAATGATCCCCGGTATCCTGGAATCAGTGTAATATCCTACAGCCTTAATTCAACTGTGTACACAAATTCAAACCTAATCATGGTCCAGCTTCACCGCAGCAGGGCATGCCAGCGCAGGAGTGGTAACTGCTGCTAGTCTGCCCCCTGCTGCTGGGAACCACATCTGTACTGGTTCCACCATGTGCTCCTCTGCAGGCCTGCAGTGCCCCCTGGTGGTGCAAGGAACAAGTCACAGGCTACAATCTCTGCACAACGTCTCAACACATACTCAGATTAGTAAACAATGTAAGATGAAAACTATTAGTAGCATATATCAGTCCTTCCAGAAAAATGCGGAGTTTTTTTGTGATTGACGTTTTCTTAAAAAATGCGATGGAATACGCGGGATATTTATTCAATTTTATGCACTGAAATTGCGTGAACTTGCAAATTCCCCGAACACCCTGCTTTTCGATGATGTTCACGTCGCATAATTACATCACTTCATAACGTTCCCATGGCAACAGGGGAAAATGGCTGCTCTTGTGTGAAGTAAACGCAAAATTTTTCAACTTTCTGCTAAGATATATGTGACTTTTGTGCAACGAAAGTGCGGGGATTATGAAATTATGCAAAGCCCCGCATATTCTGCGCGGAAATCGGCAATTTATGCGGCGAAAGTGCGACGTATTTGAAAAAATGCAGCCCCCGCATAAATATGCGGACTTTGGCTGATTATGCATTGAATTATGCGATCGCATAATCGTGTTTTTCTGGAGGGACTGATATATAAACAAATAAAGATGCTATATTTTTTTGTATATGCAACACATATATATATATATATATATACATATGTATAATTTTGGCCTTTTTTCTGTAGCAACATATATCGATTCTTATTTACATGCACTATTGGTTTGTTCTGTCAGGACATACATGATTTTAAAACTATATAGTTTTAAAATGGTTAGTTATGTAGTGGAAATAAGAATTTGAGTAAGATGACTTCAAGATCTTAAAGTAAAGAAGACAGGTTAAAACATACAGAACCTAGTTGTCCTAATGATGTTTTTAACCTTTGGTTCTGCCCTTTCAGAGCCAGAACTCCTGGCACTCAAAGGGCAGCTTATGGATCAGGTGGGATGAATTGATTGAAATAGACATATAACATGATCTTTTTCTGCTGTCTAGGGCAATGCCCTACCACGCGTCTCTCTTCTGAGTTAAATATTTTTTACAGACTAAGTCAATCATCATTTTCACTACATTCTGGTACAACAGATCATCAACTATTCACGTCAAATACCAGGCAACATCTACAAGTAGTTGTTACTGTAACTGGTCTTTAGTCTGAAATGTATCTCCAAAGGTGACCTTACGGTTCGTGTCCACTGTGGTATTGTTTTCACAGCAGGGATAGCCCCGCTTCCCAACATTGCAGGCTAATGGGCCACTAGCAGTTATCCATTTCTCTTCATGAGTAGCATATAGCTGCAGCACCGGAGGCTGCACTTTCAGGACTGCATTTTCAGGATCGTAATTCTAGGACCCTAACTAGAGGGCGGGTCTTGCAAAGAAAGCGAGTGGGATTCATAATAACGCGACAGGACTGCATTTTCACCAAAAATGGAAGAAGAGCTCGTCAAGCCAAGTGTGAGTAACATTACTGATTGTCAGGGATGCACCGAATCCAGGATTCGGATTCGGCCGAATATTGGGCTTTTTGACGGGGTTCGGTTTCTGCTGAACCTTAGAATTTTATATATATAGATATATATATATTATAAAGAACAATTACAACATGACTACAGCTAGTAAAAGTATTTTACTCAACTGGAACTTTTGATATACATAAAATAATAACTAATTCACAATGCTATACACGGCACAGACACAATTTACTGTGCATTTATTATTAAATGAAACATTTGTTTTAATGAGTTATTACCCTACTCCAATTTAAAGAAAATGCTTCTGATAAAATAGGCCAACTTCGCATTAAATGAATAATGTAGGATGGTTGCTTGACATTATCAAATGCCTCTCTCACAGCTGGCCTGCTGGCAGTTTTAATCCAGCTCTGCAAAGTTGCAGATCTTTTAGCTGCTTCTTTGAGCTCTCTTTCTCTCTCTTCTTCAGTCATCTTTGTTGTGAAGGCATAGGCTATCATTTTTTTTAAAAATTCAAAGTTTATTAGCCAAATTAACCAACTGGGACATTAATTTATCATCTAATAAAAAAATAAGGCACCTTTCACTTTCACTAACGTCACATCTGATTGTTGTTTGAAAACTCGCGTAACATATTGGCTGTAAACAACGTATAACCTAGCGCACACTCATGTAACGGACGTAACGTTGCTACGTTAGCCTGCTGCTGCAACATAGGCTGTCATTAGCTTTGGTTGATAACGTAGCATTTTATGTTACTATAGCTAAGGCAATGCTGCACGACGTGATGCAAACTTTACAAGCTGAAGCTGTACTTTATTCAAAGCTCAAGTGGATTTTTTTTTTTACTATTCACAGGGCATTTGTCATAATCTCCATAACTTTAAAAACTCATGTGAAGGCTGAAGAGCTTTCCCTCTCTTTCACATCACATGCAGTTCTTCGTGTGTGAGAATATAAACAAGTCACGTGACTTGGATGATATAGCGATTTAATTTGATTTAACTTTAGTAATGATTGGCGTATTATCGTAATAATGCAGCCACCACAGCAAAAAAATAAAGAAGAAAGTAAAGAAAAGTTTATTTAGGCTCTTTCACCAGAGGGGCATAGCCAATCAAGGCAAACGGGCAGTTGCCTGGACAACTATAGAGCTCAACACTCCCGCCCACAGTGTGTTCTGGAAGTAAAAATACAATGCAATTTCTCCATTGACAATTCTAGTATAAGCCATAAAATTGTAACCGTCGATGGTAGACTTAAAACCAGCTACGACATGACTAAGCGATTGTATATGCTCATATAGATGCCAAAGGTTCATGGGGCACCAGCCTTGTTTTGAGATAAATGTCTTTTATTTGCAATGTCTTGGATAAGTACTCCATTACCCACAATCCTGAACAATCCCACAGTGATGCCTCAGATTGGTGGAACTCATGCTGGTGCCCAAGATGATAATCCTGTTTTACGAGGATTTACGACACTGCACGAATCACGATCTGTTCCACGCTTCTGCTGTTAGCCACCACCGGGAAGCTAACGTTAGTTTAGCTAACAGCTAATTCGGCTAACCGCTAGCTGACAGCTTGATTCAGTCTAAAATAACGTTAACTCAAACTAAACACTGGGTAAAGCAGGCTACAGCTGACGTAACAGCTGTTTTATATTTTTATGGTTATTTTCAGGTTTTATTTTGAGGGTCTTTTAAAGTTATTACATGCTGTCTCAGCTAGCGGTTAGCCGAATTAGCTGTTAGCTAAACTAACGTAGCTTCCTTTTTCAGTGGTGCGCGGTGGTTTATGGGATGAGTAGTTCCTTCGCTCGATAATGAAAATATGTACATGTGTTAATGAACTGAGGATGGGAGTAGGATTCGGTATTCGGTTTCTGATTTGGCAGAATCTTAACCAGTGGATTTGGTATTCGGCCGAACCCCAAAAATCTGGATTCGGTGCATCCCTACTGATTGTGAATAACATTATTTTTATTTGTTTAACGCTTACTGTGAAAACAGTTGGTATGTTGAATTGGACAGTAAAGTAACGTTAGCTGTCTAGCCGAATTGGGAGTGAATTAACCAACGTCAACGTTAATAGTCTTAAAGTTCCTAATGTTACAATCATCGTTAGCTTATGATAGCTTGCTAACTGTCTTGCTAATCTTTGGTGAGCCCAACTGGATGTAGCCTATTATATTACTTAACTTTATGACTATAATAATTAATTATAGCCAGCACATTAAACTTCAAAAGATGATAAAAGCCTGTCCTGTTACCTACTTCACGATGTGGGTTTCAATATTGAAGGGTGAGGAAACGTCAAATGTTACCATTTAATTTCTATTGTTTTCTTGCATCTGTCTCTCTCTCTCTCTCTCTCTCTCTCTCTCTCTCTCTCTAACTCTCTGTCTTGCAGGAATCACTGAGACTGTAGAAAGTGCTTAATTATGTGAAGAAAAGAAACAGCAGACAAGAAATAAGTAAAACTGACATTTTCCTGTTTGTCTGTACATCATGTGGAAATGCCAAAATTAAAAACGTTTTGACTTATTTGCTTGCTTTGTTCTTTGTTGAAGGGGTGGGTTGTGCAATTTGTTTAACATACTGTTTTCAATTCAAATACATTTAAAAAGAACATCTTTATTTTACTTGCTAATGTGTTATTTAAACAAATTGCCCAACATGCAACTCTTAGCAACCAAGTTGAATTGCAAGACTGAAAGTAGTATCTGGGTGGAAAAACCTTTTTTAAACTGAATATTTTGAAAAAGAAAGTAGCTTTTTGGTGGAATGAACCTTTTGACCCCCTTGAAAAACTAGGGTCCTGGAAATGCGGTCCTGAAAATGTAAAGCCTCCGGTACGACGCTGAAGTAAAGTTAAAACTAGGGTCCTGGAAATGCGCTCCTGGAAATGCAGTCATATAAATGCGGTCCTGAAAATGCAGCCTCCGGTACTGCAGGAACATAGTATTGAAGAAAACTGTACACCCTCCGACAGATGATGGCTGCATCTGATTTGACGAACAAGTCACGTGGGGCTGTCTGCTCCCCCGGATTTCAAAACAGACATTAATAGCAGCCTGTTTGGAAAATGTTCTCTTATTTTTAAAGCATTTTAGTCTTCATTTCAGATCGAAAACGGTCAGTTTAAAAGATTTTTGTGAGCTTTTGACAGGCGTCGAGCGGAGCCTTCCACTTCACATTTGCATAAAGTTGCCTGGATTCAACTTTATGCAAATGAAACGGCTGCTCCCATAAAAATGAATAGGAAGCATGGAAATGATGCTTGGCAATGGACATACCATGAGTCAGAAACACACACACACACTCACCGGCGGAATAGCATTTAGTTACCATTTCTGTCTCAACTAATCATATCTACTTTAATTACTAACATTACGGTATCTTACAGTTTCTTAGAGTCCAGTGTTAAAAGATAAATAGACCGACCAATCACAACACAACAGGGTGGCCCCATACAAATGTCATATATAGCTTCCATATTTTATTCTTTAAGTCCTGAAAAAGAAATTGTACCTCCAAAGTAGGCTACATACAAAAATAGTCACACTAAGTACCAACAACATTAAAATAAAGCCTGTTTGGACAAAATATCACACTGATAAAATTATGCAAAACTTCTGCAATCTACAATACTTAAGAATTTGCTACAGTGTAATGCCACAAAAGCTACTGGCTGGAAAAAAAATTATTCCAGGGAGAGTGGAGCATCCAACTCTTTCGCACGATCAGAGACAATAGTAGGATTTTCGAGATTAGCTAGAAACTGACTCATCTTGGTGGTATCGGTGGGAAATTCTGATTTGTACAGTGTAGAATAGAATGATTTAAAATATGCATTAATTTCAACAGAATCTGTGACAATTATATTAGAGGAATTCTTAATTTCAGGTATGAGACGTGAGGTGGATTTTCGTTTCAACTGATGGGCCAATTAACGGCTTCCTTTATCACAGTGCTCATAGAAAGTACCATGAGTTAGTAATAGCAAACGCTCAGCACTTCTAGTTGAAATCAAATCAAACTCTGTGTGAAGATTAAGTTGCCTTTTAAACAGCTCTGGGGAGGGGTCAGATGCGCACTCTTGATCAACGCTACTGATAGCTGACGAAAGCTCTGACACCCTGGCATTGTGTTTCTTATTGGCGTGGGAGGAGTATGAGATAATCTGTCCTCTGAGAAACGCTTTCAGCGACTCCCAAAGTAGTGAATACAATGTAGCCTCCTTTTGGTTAAAAGAGAGAAACTCATCAATAGAATTTGAAATAAATTCACTGAATTTTCTATCTGCCAACAATATAGGACTGAGTCGCCAAAGCGGTGGAGTAGATTTATGTGGCGATAATTGGACATCCAGAAATAATGGAGCACAATCAGATACTAGAATGGTTGAATAATCAGTGGAAACAACACATGAATTTAGACTATTATATATGAAAAAGTAATCGATTCTTGAATACGATAGATGTACCTGTGAGAAAAAAAGAGAACTTTTTGGCTAAGGGGTTACGGTGCCTCCAAGGATCAACCAAACCACTCTGCGTCATGAAATCAGCGAAAGATTTAGACATAGATGATTGGGACAAGGTGCAGGGACTACAACGATATAACACCGGGTCAAACACACAATTCAGATCACCTCCAAAAATTAACAAATGGGTGTTTAAATGAGATATCAACATCATCAAAATTAGGTGCATAGACGTTGACAAGCAACACTTTAGTCTGCATTAATGTGCCCGCAACTATAAGATATCTGCCATTTTTATCTGCAATTACCTCACTAGATAGAAATTGAACTTTTTTTACCAATTAAAACAGCAACTCCTCTGGCTTTGGAGTTAAAATTGGAGTGGTGAATCTGACCTGTCCAGGGAGATCGGAGCCTATGATGATCCTTAAAGGTGACCTGCCATACAAAACCATTTTTACTTGCATTTTTTGAAATATGTTAGGTCCATATGTGTTTGTATTATGTTGTGAATATGAAAATGAACTGCTACCTCCTCTGTCAGCTTTAACCACTGAAAAGAAATAAGCAGAGAAATCAGGCCAATTACATATTGCCGGAGCTCATTACTATTCATTAGCTCGCCCAGTTGGGTTGGGTAAAGGATTCTGATAGCCAGGCTCTCATTGGCTAGCTGTTAGCCAATCAGATTCAAACAGCTTAGCTTGTTGAATATTATTAATGAGAACTGGCAGAAATCGGGCTGAGTCTTCCTGTAGGCTTTCTATACCACACTAGAATGGCTTGAAACAAGGTAACCAAGGCATTTTTTTCAAAAAAAGATTACAAAGTCCATGGTAGAACTTCAGACATTACCACAAAGTAATGAAATATGTGTGGCAGGGCACCTTTAAGTCTAAGATGGGTCTCCTGCAAAAACACAATGTCAGCATTAAGCCGCTTCAGATGATTAAAAACCTTGGATCTTGTAAAGGGATTGCCCATACCACGTATATTCCAAGTGAGAAAACGGGTTGGCGTGCCTACATTAAGGGCGCTAGTATTCAAACCCCCACCCACCCAACCTCCCTCACACAGACACATACAAATAATCACATATACCCACATGCACCAAAACAAAGGGAAACATAAGGGAACAAGGAAGTGCAGGAAACAGGAAAAAAACATGTTGCCACAAAAACTGTGACAGCAACTCAGAGAATCACCTGCGCTAAACCCAAGAGATACTCCCACAGAGTCAGACATAGCATCAAGGCACAATTAATACTGAAATACCCCGAAGCAGGTTGACCTAAAAGTTACAGGATGTGAATTGGGTTAGTTTGCGAACTAGGCCTAATTTAATTATCTGAGAGGAAGTATGAACACTCTGCTCACTGTAGCTTAATTTATATTATAGACTAAATATTAGTCCGGACTACCTTATCACACCATAATTTCAATTCACCCCATGTGTAGCGGAAAAAAAAACTTATAATAAAGAATACCCTCAATGTAACTGAATGTCAGATGTAAACAATATTCAAATGTAAACTGAAGACGGAGGGTTTACATTATTATAAGATGCCATCTGGAAGCATCGCCCAATGTCATCTTCTTGACATAGGCTTTTAGCCTGGTCCTAGTAGACTCTGGTACATTTCATTTGTACAAAGAGTCTGGCCACTCTCCACTGACAAGTGTTACAGTTTTTCTTGATTGCTTTGACACAAAGCAGTCAACTCAAACTCCACATTTTCAAAACAGTTAACACACAGGCCAAAAGGTGGCACTCATAGTCAAAATGACACATTTTGTTTGCAAAAGGCTCTAACCATGCCAAAACATTTAAAATATGCAACGGAAGCAAATTTTGCCTTCAAACAACACAACTTGCAAACAAGTGTATGAGCTCTTCCAATCAACCATTACACAGTGGACAACAAAATACAGAATCAGAAATGCTTTGATGCAAATGTTATTGATTCCATTGATTCTTATTTTCAAACTGTGGCTGAAAACTGATATGCTGTGAATATTACACCAAATACATGTAAGCCAAAATAAAATCTATTAGAGTATAAGAAATTAAGAAAATAAAAATAAAATCTATTACAGTAAAGTATAAACATCTATTACTGTAGAGTATAAGAAATAGCCACTGGACGATGGGTCCACATGGCCTAAAGGCCCGGACACATCAAACCAATAATCGGCCGTTGGACAGTCTGGCGAGATCAGTGACTCGAGTCTGTTCGGTGTTCCGTGCCATCGTCCATCCAAGGGGCCGTTGTCCTTCATTTTGGCCAATTTGACATGTATAATCGGCGGGGCGTGCACTGCCGGCAGTCGGACTCAAATGACCCGTCTGATTGGTAGAGTGCTAACCCGGAAATGGGGAGCGGAATGAAGCGTGACTAGATTCAGCAACTGCATGGCCTATTTCTCGCTTAAAATGTTTTCAGAAACATGTTTTGGTGAACTATTAGTAGTAGTATTAGTACAATATGAGGTGGTATTCTTAACGAGCCGCCATGAAAGTCTGTCTTTGAATTTCCAGAGAAAACAGCCCCACGTGACACGTTCGTCCAATCAGCTGCCGGTTAAATTTTTTGGGCAACAATACAGATTAGCGCCGCCTACTGTTATGGAGACGTATTACGTCTCCTTGTTTTTATCCAAGGCACTTTTTTGACCAACTCGGGGAGACTGATCAGTCCAACTGCCTTTTCTGCCGACGGTCGGCCGTCTGGTTGGTGTGTAAGCAGCTTAACCCTGCAGACTGATTGCTAATTGAAGATTTGCGTGTACGAGTGTCAAACAGGTGGTTCAGTGATTTCATACTGATGTAGGTAGTTTCTAATAGTTAGGGAAAATGTGTCAATCCAATGAGAAAGGGTTAACACATTTGCACGAGATGTCTTCTGCTCTGCTGAGACAGTTGATGATGAAAACCGAGTGGATCCCAGTTCCTTTAAGCAGGTCAAAGCAATCAAAAACTGTAACTTCCTTGTGGGCGGGTACTCTGTTGAAGTTTAAAACTATTGGATCTGCCCAGAGCCACTGCCATAACCAATCGCTAACGTTTGGTCGTGACGTCGGCTTAGCATCGTTAGCCTTAGCCAACTCCTTCACCACTAACGGAGCGAGCTGGAAAAATCTAACTTTTCCCGAACCCCGTGGGGAGGAGGGCCACAACATCATGGCCACCAGCACAACTCAGCAAAGATTGTTCTCGCTCGGGCTTTAACGTCTGGATATTCGGCAGTGTTGCCACAACGGACCGAACGGCATCGCTCACATCTTTCTCCGCCGCCATTACGGAGCTACAACTCAAACTAGCACACAACCTCAACGTCATCGTTTCTCAACCACCCCCTCTGAACGCAGGTTGGACCGGTAAAGATTTGACCGGAGAAAACCCACGAATATAACCCAAACCCAGATGTAGTACTGAAGGAAAATGAAAATTGAGCGGAAGTACGTTGGAGGGCGGAGCCAGGCTAATAGGCTTTGGCATCTTCCGCTGAGACAAAGTCCTTTTCCGCACCTCCATAGCTGATTGGCAGTCGGGCCGGGTAGAAAAGACCGTAGCGGACTCCCTCACTCCCCCGCAGCTGCTCCCTAAGCTCGTTGAAGGCGGCCCGAGCCCGGGCTACCTTGGCAGTATGGTCGGGGAAAACGGACTCACATCTCTCACGGCGGTCCGGCGGTCTTCTCTTGCATGCCGCAAAACATGGAATGCTTGTTTCATTTTGGATCTGAAATTAGAGTTCTTCCTAGTAATAATTTTATTGCAGATATCTGGAATGTTCATTCTGAATAGGAAGAATGACGTTGTGGATATCTGAAATTGAAAGCCCCATACACACGAATGGGAAACGTTGACGTCCTTTGTACTAGTAAGAATGACGTTGTGGATATCTGAAATGACAATTGTAGATAGGGAGAATGTCATTGTGGATATCTGAATTGTTCTTTTTGACTAGGAAGAGTTGAATTATGGATATCTGCATTAAATATCCAGTCTAGCTATTAAATGTTAAAGTTCCCATGACATGGTGCTCTTTGGATGCTTTTATATAGGCCTTAGTGGTCCCCTACTACTGTATCTGAAGTCTCTTTCCCGAAATTCAGCCTTGGTGCTGAATTACAGCCACTAGAGCCAGTCCCACAATGAGCTTTCCTAAGCATGTGCCATTTCTGTGTCTGTATCTATTGAGGAGGAGAATACTTGGCTTGTTGATGCCTTGGATCATTTCTCTCCACCGCGGTTTCCTCCGCACGAGCAGCTGTCAGCCAATGGGCTTCGAGATGTTGCCACATCTCTGCGATTCAGGAAACTCTCCTCCTCCGCAACCGTCCGCCACTCAACAAGTCAAGCAAGATCACGTCGATCCCATTTCGGGTTTTCCCTTTCAAAATAAAACCGTAACTGACAAACGTCTCACAACACAGATGGTCTTAACTGGCAGTGAAAGATAATAGGCTGTTCTGCAGTGGAATGAGGAATACGTAGGCTATAGGCCTTTCCTCCTACACTTGATAAATTAGGCTAAAGAATAAAAAAAATTATAAGAGAAGACTAAGAAGATATTTAGCACACCAAGGCTTTGTAGCCCATGTGTATGTTCATACGATAAAAATGATAAAAGGCCTTTGGACCTTCTATCGAGGCATTCAAGGTTTCTTTTGGAATAGGCCTAGGCTCCTGTGAGCAGAGTCCCTAGGTTATTTGACTTCTCAGAAAGGTTTCAAGAACGTTTTCTAAAGTGGATGCCCCGACTAGTAATTTAGTGGAGGACATATGTGATGAAAAATTCCAACATACTTTAAGAATTCAACCGTCTGAGATGAATACAAAGTTGTTGTTTTTTTAAAGTGGAGTTACAAAAACCACATCACAATGTCACACAACTAAATCCATTGTCTTAAGAATACTGGGAGAAACTTAAGTTGTGACAGTAAAGAATTCTCCCTTATGGACACTGTTTACGTTGTTCATTTTTCATGAAAGGCAATAAAAGTAAATAAATAAAAAGGGTCAAATCGCGGTGAAAAAAGGGTTTAAAAATTGACACTTTTATTTTTTAAGACAGCAAAACAACTTCCGGTTAAGTCGGCCTTCGCTGTCTGAGCTTGACTCACCTCAGGTCTTGCTGCAATCTTGAACGGTAGTGACTGATGAGTGTAGTGTTGTGGAGTCGTCTGGCTGGCTCTGTCTTCAACGTACATTTTACCAGTTTTATTCAGTGTTTAACGGAACATTTCCTCGAGAGGTGAAGCCTTAACACGTCTATCGAAGATGTCTGTGGCCGGACTGAAGAAACAGTTCCACAAAGCCAGTCAGGTATGGAGCCGCCTGTTATTGCTCGTTCATGACAATTGCATTAGATGTGGACCATGTTTGCTGCTAACGGGTAAACGGAATCGGGCTTTCAGGTGATTAGAAAACATTAAAAGTAGCGAACTTTATATTCTTACATGTGACTGTGGTGGATAGTGGCGCAAAATCAGACAATGTTTCGAGGCATTTTAAGCTATCTCTGTGTACCGTTACTTTTTATTCAGATAATTTCGTTTTGTACGAAGACAACGTCACACCAAACTCCGTTGAAAAATCCGAAATTTAAACGTATTCTCGCATATAGGCAAACACACATGCGTTGTTAGGGGTAATTTAAGAGCGTTTACGAAACACTCAAATCTCATGGATATTTCGGCAATGTTATTGACGTATAAATTATTGACCTCGCAAAACACTAACACTTTAATACAATTTCAAATGTTAGATCCTGTTGCCGTTGTTTCCGAGCTAGTATCAGTGGCGGAAAAAGGTGATATCATACTGTCAGGAAAAGCTGTAAACATTTTTTTTTTTTTTTAAATCTTTGTTTATTGAATCTAAATTTTTTTTTTAAATATTTTACCTAGCTTAAAACTTAACATTTTCTGCCGTAGTTTGGCGTGACATTATCTCTATAGGGGAGATAACCGATTCTGAGTCTTTAACGTTACATGTGTGCTTAAGCCTAATTTTACTATAGAACAAGGGTATTACACTAGCTAGCTATCTGTTAGGATTTTATTAAGCTAGTGAGCATTATGTTTTGTACAGATGTCACAGCACATGTCTTACTATCCAAGGGTCTGTTTTGACTGCAAAAGTAGCGGAGCTGTCTTCTGCAGAATAGCAATCAGTGGCGGTTCAACATTGAATTACACCCTGGGCGAGACCCACTTCGAGCCCCCAAAAAAAAAGAAACCACAACAAACTGCACAAACAGTTATATTTTATTATACCATGGTCTGGGTGAATACTCGATTCTGATTGGCTGCAGGGTGTCCATTAAAAAGTGATGTAGGACACCTAGTAAAGGAGTTCTGGTGAAACTGACTGTTTACTGTTCTAAATGAATGCGCTACATTAAATCAATAAGGAAATGTGGATTTATTATTTCCAACTCGTCCTCTGAACACCACAGGATGGCGCTAAAACACACAGGCTGCAAGAAGTAAGTTCTACTGGCCCTCTGGACTGACTTTGTTTCACAGAGAATAACGTTATCTCATATATCTCAGCTCGCTGCGCCGCTGCAGCCAACAGCAACGTTACACATCGCGGATCAAATTCTTCGTAAAAGTCGTTTTATTGTTTTGGGGACAATGACATGGCTGATAGCTAGCTTGTCTTGTTGTTCAATATACTGTCAAATTATTTTTACTGATTGCCAACTGTACACAATGTTATTGACTTTGGATCTTGCTAGCATAGCGTTAGCTTTCTGGCTCGTAGCTAAACTGAAGGGTTCTATCAGCTGAGTGGACTATATAAATATCTCCGGTTGCTAAGGGAGGCAAGTCGTATCTAAGGTTCTTCCTAATTCCTGTTGGAGAGAACAACGTTTGCATTGCATAAGAACCTGATGGATGGGAATGATTGTTCCAGGTATTAGTCAAACCGTCAGCCGTAACCAGGGAAACGGAGTTATTGTTTGGATAAACTTTAGATTTCGATTGTAAAACTAATTAAAATATGAACTAATGTTTTAAAAATATGTTATTTGGGAAGTGACCATGGTATAAGCGGGTTAATGCCCTTCGAGGTGTCCATTGTCAGGTATTAATGGACTATACCTGACAATGGACACCTCGTCGGGCATTAACCCTTACTTATAACATTTTGAAAGGACCAAAGCTGTCTCTTAAAGGAACACGGCGACTTATTGGGACTTTGTCTTATTTACCGTATCCCCCAGAGTTAGATAAGCCCATACATACCCTTCTCATCTCCGTGCGTGTCGTAACTGTCTGACGCACCCACCGCCAGCCTAGCTTAGCACAGGTCCTGGAGGTAACCGGTTCCTATAAGTGACAAAATAAAGCCAGCATTTTCCAATTTACATGTTGTGATTTGTATAGTCACAGCATGTACAAATAACAAGGTCACATGAGAGACAGCCATCTTCTAACCGTATACAAACTGGGAACTATATTAAGTGCCCCCCATGTGTCATGAAAAAATTCCACAACAGGCGGCTGCCCGCTTCGCCCGTGCCAAAAAACGCTACTGATAGCAATAATCCAACTTGTCACGTCTGTCTGCAACACCGTGTAAATTAAAGGCAGGAGGAATGATATGGAGCCATCAGAAACATTGACCCAAACAGGCCTTCTTATAACAACGATTTCACACGGAGGTTGTTACAGTTTTTGCCCGTTGCTTGAACACGTTTTGCAAAACTTGGCTCATTGTGTCAAAACTCTACACACAAGCAAATAAGACACAACACTGGGAAATAAACCATTCACATCTATGTCAAATTGAAACTCTGCTATCAAAACCTAACAATCCTTTGTCAAAATGATACCCACTTGCATCATATGAATACACTTTCAGATCAGCAGCAACACACTAGTCTACTTTATATAAAAAACTGCAGTCTCTTGTTTTCAATGTTTTTATTCAGTTCCACATAGGGCATGTTATCACAACAACCAAAAAATTAAATACTGAATTCAAAATCATTACATTACAGTAGTATATTTTACAGTACAGTAAATTCTGTTAAATCAAAAATAAAACAAACAATACACTACTGTAAACACAGAAAAACACAATTGTGCGCAAGTGGGCTTATGGATCCTGCCGTCTGTTGGGGTCTGGCCACAGGATCTCATCAACATCACAAGCAATGTCTTCTCTCGCTAAGCATCGGGGAAAATATCCCCTTGTGTGCCGAATCCATCCCTGGATTGACCTCACCTCAATGTCTCCGCAGGCCTGTTCCATTGCCTGCAGAAGAGGCATACGGGCATGTGGTTGGCAGTCATATACGCGCCATCTCCAAGCAGAAAAAAATTCCTTTTAGAAATGGCGATTAAGGGGGCAAGTACACAACTTCAAATTGATCATGGTTGGTGAACCAGTTCTGGACCAGAGCAGACCGATGGAAACTAACATATCCCAGAAAACAAAAACCCGGCGCTTTTCCTCCCCCCCTAAAAACCCCACAACAAAAACACAAAAGATTACAAAAAAAAAAATCCTGTGTTGGGCATTATAGGGACCCAGTTTGGCATGATGGTGCAGTAGCCCTCGAAGACTCATGGCAGCACACAATGTGATATTTCCCCCCACTAGGGCTGCCACCTCTTAGTCGATTAGTCGACTAATCGGTTGTTTTGGTCTTAGTCGACTAATCGGTCGTTTTGGTCTTAGTCGACTAATCGGTCATTTTGGTCTTAGTCGACTAAGATTTCTTTAGTTGATAAGTCATTTTTTATGCTTATTCATGCTTAATTTCTCATTCTCAAGAAACTTATGAGCACATTTATGGTAAACACAAGATTTAAAGTGGTGCTTTTGCAGGATTAATTGTGGAGAAACTCAGTTTTACAGATGGTTAATTAACTACATTTATATTGTGCTTTTCTAGTCTTAACCACCTCTCAAAGCGCACAGCTCTGTCAATTAAATCAATTAATCGATTAGTCGACAAAATCGTATAAGTGTTAGTCGACTAAGAATTTCTTTAGTCGAGGACAGCCCTACCCCCCACGCTGCCCCGGGACGTGCACAATTGCCCTTTGGCCAATCATATTACGTCCCCGTCGTCTGTTTTTGCTAAGGTTGAATCCACCCTCGTCAATGTAAATACATTCATGCGGGCAGCTCCATCCATGTCCAAGATTCTCTGTAAAAATAAATACATATTGTGGATGGCTTTACTCATAGCACACACCTACACTACTACACATACAGAACCGACCCACCCCACCACACAGGTTTCTGAATGTATCTATGTGGTACTAATCCAGTGGTACATATTCATCTGTTACTGGACTGCACCTATTCTTTATTGTAAATGTAGCCTAAAGGACTGAAACACTTACCTGTACATATTCATGTCGAAGTTCTTTGACCCTGACACTGTTCCTCTCAAATGGGACCCTGTACAATTGCTTCATGGTCATGTTGTGCTTTACCAAGATGCGTCTGATAGTTGTAATGCTTACTAGATTTATGTTGTTGAATACTTGCCTATCTGCAAGTATTTGTTGCTGTAGCTGGTGGAGACGGATTGCATTGTTTGCTCTGACTAGATTCACTATGGCAAGTTCCTGCTGTTGGGTGAACAGGCGTTGGCGTCCACGCCCAGGTGGTCTTCTAGCCATTCTGTAGAAAAATGCAACCACAAATTGTTCTTGTTTGCTTCTTTTTTACAGTACTGTGTATACTGAACTATGAACTATACTTTACTGTATTTACCATACACAGTACTGAAACATCTCAACACGTTATCACAGTATGTTTCACAAAACTACCACTTTTGTTGGAAAAGGAGCATTAGCCACCCTGGAATACAATACATGTGATACAGTAACGTGATACGGTACAGTACTGTAAATACTCTAGATACAGTCTGAGTAGAGAGTTGAAGACATACCTGTTTTCCAGTTGGAATGTCCTTATTCTGGATGAAACTGTGAAACGGCTTAGATTAGGATGGACTCTCTGCCCAGCTTCCCTCATAGTCAGGCCATGGTTTCTGACATGGTCCACCAAAGTTGCTCTTATGTCATCCAAAATAATGGTCCTTGCATGGCCTCTTCGACCACATCCTCCTCTCTCTCTCTGTCTTCCTCTTCCTCTGCCTCTAGATCTCCATGCCTCCATGCTTGCAAAGTTCTCAAAATGGCTTAACTGAGGCCTTTTTGTAGCTGGCTGATTGGTGTTCAGTTTTGTAAGTAAGTATTTTCAGGTGTGTGTCTACGTCTTTTCAATTAACCAATGTGTGTTGTATTTTGAATAGATGTGTTTTCCCAATGGTACCCTGAGATTTCATTTTTGAACTAAGTGTCTTATGTATGAAATAGTGTGTAGTGTCTAGGAGCAAGTGTGTTGCAGAAAGGAGCAAGTGTGTTACAGAATTGCAACTAAAGTGCAAAGCAGCGTTTTTGTTTAAGGTATGGTTACACTTTGTTTAAGGTATAGTAACAACAACTTCAAGTAATGTTACTTTGGTTTAAGCATGTGTCTATAGTGTTCAAGCAACAGGCAAAAACTGTAATATGCTGTAATCTGGGTAGGGTTGCACGATATTGACTCAATGTGATATTGCGATATCTATTATGAATATTGCGATATCGATATTAATTTCGATATTTTTAAACATATAAAATATTGCGCAACGTGATATTGCGATAACGATATTGAGTCGATATATCTCGCACCCCTAAAAATCTGGGCATGCATCCATTTCTCTGAAATGAACTTTAACGTTACCAGATTGGCATGTTATTCCCACAGCCTCCTGCCACCAAAAATACTTGGTATATAACCATGGTGGGCAGCTGGGAGTAACTGTGAACCAGTTCCAACATTTAGATAACATGTTAATGGAATCAAATGCTGCCTGATGGATCATCTGTTCATCTGAATGAGCAGTGGCTTTTAATGACTGAAAAATGTTTTAAGCTCTGTTTAAATTCGTTAGGAACCTTTGTGGTTAAAGTAAGCGAGCCAGGTGGAAATGGATTGGATTAAACTGGAGTTTGGCATGGGGTTTCCCCCTCACAGGCTTGTTGTTTATTTGTTAGGTGTCCCCTTATCATACATGTCGCCTGCTGATGCATTTGGCCATCGGGCATACAGGGGTTCCGCCACCCGACAACAAAGTATTGTGTTTCAGGTTGAGGTGGGATTGTTTGTTGTGTAGAACTTTAAGATATTGCTGGGTTTTCAGTTTTGTTATTATCATCTCTCTCTTTCTCTCTCCAATAAGATGCATCTATGTGTGGCATGTCCCAAGCAGATACACACTGCTCAGTGGGAATAGAATGGGTGTACAGAAAAGTATTATGCACATCCATAACGTGAAACAGGGTCCTCAGAGAGGGACGAGTAGGTCAAACGTTGCAAAGAAACTCCCACACACTGTGTCTACCTTGCAAAAATAAATTGAATAGCTGGCAACGTTTCGGTACAAGACCATCGTCAGGCAAATGTCGGGTGTTAAATACTGAGGAGCCATCTTTTATAGGAGGTGACTGTTTGTCTGCACCAACATTACACATAAAACAAGGCAACATTACCACACAGTAATGTAGGGGTGTCGAAATTAATCATTGCGTCGACGCATTGCGATGCCGATCTAGATGACTCTGCATGGATGCAGTGACCGACCAAAATTGATTATTGCCTAATTATGTTGAGATATATATATATATATATATATATATCTATCATGATATCAAATAAATTTTGATCGTTGGCAGGATAATCGTAATCGAATCGTGAGACCAGTGGAGATTCACACCCCTACAGTAACGGAAATGTGAATGAATATTATGTAATGTTGCCTTATTTTATGTGGAAGTTGGTGATGGGTGCCAACAGTCTCCAAAGATGGCTTCTCAGCCTGATGACAGGCTAGTACCGAAACATCGCCAGCTATTTCAAGTTAATTTTTGCTAAGTTAGACAGTGTGCGGGAGTTTCTTCGCAGCAATATAACTTTAGAGTGTAGCCAACCCTAACCCTAACGATCAGTACTGGATGGAACAACCATGGATGTATTAAGAGAACTGGATACAGTGTTGGGCGGGAAGCCCTGTACGTTCCAATGAG
The DNA here is from genome assembly GCF_010015445.1 of Perca fluviatilis. Taxonomy (NCBI): domain Eukaryota; kingdom Metazoa; phylum Chordata; class Actinopteri; order Perciformes; family Percidae; genus Perca; species Perca fluviatilis. Next base: position 7,239,526 of record NC_053114.1, read on the forward strand.
AGTGCTCAAAAGCGCATAAAGCAAACATGGAGCTCAGATCGTCCGCATTGTTGGCCCATGACGTCACAATGGACACGCAACATGCTCCTTCATGAGCTTCTCTCTCGTGTCTCTTATAAGTGGCGAACTCATGAACTCGCCGTTTTCATTGTCTAAAATGGCTTGGGAACAACGCACAAATATAGCCTTGTCTTGAGCTGGGTGCCATACGAGTCTTAAAGGGACTATAATAAATATTTGTATGTATTTAAATGTTTTGCTTTAAGAAACCCTTTAGCCCCTCTTTCAGCTCATGGTTATGGGTTTACGGTTTGCAACTTTACTGTGTGTTTTATAGAGCTGGGTAACGAATTCAACACTTTTTAGGCACCAACCGAATTGCCTCTAAAGTATCGGAAAATGCCTCATTCAATAGCAAATTTCAATACCTAAGGAGATGAGATTCTGACGGTATCATAACCGTGAAAATATCACGGTTTCACGTATTGCAGATTTCTCAAGTGCACTTTCTGTCCTTTAAGACTCATAAAAAAATAGCTCATACCGCAGGAACAGTATGACAAAAATTTTTAGTGGTTTTAAAACCGTGACTTTTTCAAACCGCGGTATACCTTGAAACCGGTAACCGGCCCATGTCTACTAAGAAGTAGATCTCATCAGGGTCAGTGAGCCAATAAGCATGCAGCATGCTTCTACGAAGATCTAATAGTGCTTGTGATTAGCTGTCCAACGTCACACGTCGTAGAGACACGCACAAAAAAACTCTACGTCACACAGAGACGGCTCACGCAGTAGGAGCTTAAACATAAATGACATGGTTTGTGCCGTAATGTTGTAATTCATTTGTGTTTTATAAAATTGGTATAAAAACAAAGTATCGTTTAGAAACCGGTATTTAAGTCACAGTATTGGTATGGGTACCGGTATCGTCATTCTTTGAACAACACCCAGTCCTAGTGTTTTATAACCTGATCATTACTGGATTCTTGAGTCAATTAAATTTAAATTCAATTATATTTATAGTATCAAATCATAACAAGAGTTATCTCGAGACACTTTACAAATAGAGTAGGTCTAGACCACACTCTATAATTTACAAAGCCCCAACAATTCCAATAATTCCCCCAAGAGCAAGCATTAGCTGTGGCTATTGCGACAGTGGCGAGGAGAAACTCCCTTGGAAGAAACGTTGGCAGACCCAGACTGTCCAGAGTCCAATACTATACCGATATTTGGGAGTTTTGATGAGGATATGCATCAAGCTGATAGTAATTTCTTTAACATTACCACATGACATGTAATCAATCCTGATGCCTTCTTTGAAACATTGTTCTGATCGTAACCGAGATACACACTCACCTTTGTATCTAGCGCTGATGCATTGTGGGGGCAGGGAGAGGGGAGAGTTTCACTAGAGTTACTGTGTAACTAACTAACTCCTCAGCTACTGGGTTTATTACCTAGCATATAGTTACCTTTTAATTAGCTCTGATTAGCCTTTCCCTGTGAAAAACAAAGCTTTATTTTCCCAAGAGCTGTTTTTTTAGTTAAATATTAAATTCTGCATGTTCAATTTCTTTTCACACCTTGCTGTTGGTCAATCCTGGCAGGCTAACAGGCCAGGGCCTGTCTTATCAGATACAAACATGACATGATAATTAGTCACCTAACGATTCCAGCTCCCTATGTGTGACTGTAGACATCCAGACAGACCATGTAGAATTTACAACTTCAGTGGCAATTTTTAGGGGCATTTTAGGCCTTTATTTCCACAGGACCGATGAAGACATGAAAGGGGAGAGAGAGAGAGAGAGAGAGAGAGAGAGAGTGTGATTGGGGAATGACATGCAGCAAAGTGCCACAGGTCAGAGTCGAACCTGCGGCCGCTCTGTATATGTGCGCAGGCCTGCTCTACCAACTGAGCTAACCTGGCCACAGCAATTTTTTTTATTTTTATAGTACCTTTCATTACAAGAAAACACAAAATGCTATATATTAAAAACAGGGTTTTTATGTCCCTTCAATAGAAAACTATAGGCAGGAACATTAGCATAAACAGAAATAAGAATACAGGAACCACTATAACCCCAAAAATACAATTTGACATGATTCTATTTGAATAGTATTAAATATTATACCATGGTCTGGGTGAATACTCGATTCTGATTGGCTGCAGGGTGTCCATAAAAATGTGTCACTAGTCTATCGGTACAACAGTCATGTCATACTCACCGCTCTGCTGCTTTCACTTTCTCTTTAATAGAGAACTACTATTTATGTTTGCATTGCTTCTACTAGGTTTTTGTTGGGATTGCTGTAGAGTTGCCGACAGTGAAAGTACACACTTCCTGCAGATATTTAAAAATAAAAGCCTGCCAAGAAAGTGAGGGATTTTGCACTTTGAGCCCCTGGAAAGCTTATAATGTTAAACATGTGTGCAGGAAGTGTTGAGTTTTATTGACGGAAGTAGGGATGTCCCGATCGGATTGGGATGTATCGCATCGGAGCCGATATGGGCATTTTTTTAATCTGATCGGGTATCGTCAATCACCCTTACCTCACCTTACTCCGATCATTCACATCAGTAAATCCTACACAAATCGAAAGTAGAAGTTGATTTTATTTTTGCGCTGCTCTCTGATGCGCTGAAACTGTTAGAGGCAACAGGAGCATCGCTGCACGTGACGCTAGTTAACACTTCACTCGACAGCAGGTAACGTTAGCCTACCGTTAGCTAGCAGCTGGATTAAACACGGTTAAAGTGCTGACAGCTAAACGGTGTGAAGGGTGTCTGTAGAGGATTCCAACAGCGGGACGTTAAGCAGTGTGCCACTGCCTTTGTCGGAAAAACAACACAGACAGTTCACTTGAAACTAGTAAGTCTTGTGGTGCATTCAAAGTTACTGTACAATACCCTATTACCCTATTTTTTTAAGTATCGGTTCAGGCACCGTTTAGGCACTGGCACCGTTTTAAAAGTATCGTTTTGGCACTGGTATCGAAAAAAAACCAAACCCTAGTTTTACAAAAATTCTAGCTTCACTAAGTTAAATGTATTAGTTATTTTTGTAAACAAAAAACTGGTGTGCAGCTCTGTTATCTAAGCAAAGTATTGGATCAGGACTCTGTATCGTCAGATATTCAATGTTTGAAAAACCGGATCGCCGTACCAAAAAGGCTGATCGGGACATGCCTAGACGGAAGCTTAAAGGAGAATTCCAGTCGATTTCAACACGTAGCTCTGTTGTTTGTGGTCACAGAGTGCTGTCAGTAGCGAGAAAAACGAAAATAATCGGTGTTGCCTACACCGAGTTATGCTCCTGCTACAGTTCGCACCCAGGCGGCTGAAACGGGGCAGGTTTTAAATGTGCTTTTAGCCTCTTAACATGTTTGAGACGTCATTACAAGTGCCTAGCCATGTGAAGTGATTCCTTCTGAGTGAACACAATGAATATGACTGCAGTAGATGTGAAAGAAATGCCTAAAAGTTGTGCTAATCCAGCTAGTGCACATACCTCTGTTTAGTTCCGGTGAAGTCGATTGTCGAACACATACAATCCATTATTCCAAAACGTAATTTTTCCACCAAAAAACGATGGTCACGAATTGCCGTGGTTATGTCCATATTAATGACCATGTAGCAACATAGCTAGGCCGTAGCCTGACATCGCAACTGAGCCTACACAGCTTGAGGCTTAAGGCTTGAGTTTAACAGCGATTGATAAACTGAAAAGTGGAAGTAACTGGAAAATAAAGGATTTAATAAGTCATTTAGAAAAATTTACAGATTGCAATTTAATTTGCAATTATAATATTGATTAGATGTTTTTCTGAAATTCCTCCCAACCCTGCCCCATCCTCAGTAGGACTTCCCTCCACTTGCCTCTGATTAGAACTAACCGAAGAAACACACTAGCTGTGTTTGAAACTGCTCCCTCACTCACTCTCTATTCCCTACGTAGTGTTATACAGTGGAGGCCACTGGTCTTTGTGCGCTATAAAAAATACATGTTGACTGGGAAAAATTGTAATTTGGATGTTATCTACCTGGGCGGGTCTCAATCTACCTGGGCGGTAGGGTTGCACGATATTGACAAAATGTGATATTGCGATATCGATTATGAATATTGCGATATCGATATTAATTTTGATATTTTTAAACATATGTAAAATTACAAAAGTTACGGGAAAACGCATCAAAATAGATTCATAACAAATTAAACAAGTTGTCTTACAACACAAGGTTTATTTCAACTGACGGTCATATTGGACTGGTACGACACGAATAAATAAATAAGGACCATGTCTACAGAATAGGACATGTTTTACTGGTTGTACAGTATAAAATATATAAATAAAGAGAACAGGACACAGCTTTTCTTTCTCTTCTCTGATTCGTTCCGTCTTGTTGTCTCCATCTATTTCTTCACTTACACTGTCATTCTGTTGAAATATGCACACACGTCACGTGGTACGCTCCATAGGGTTTGTCACGTAGTGGCCCCGTGCGCTGACGTGCACTACCATGTGCAAGTGGCACGGTAACTGGCCAATGAAACTGGATCATTATAGCGTTTCAAGCGAGCTCTAAATCAAACACAACTAAGCCACACAGCCAACGGACGGGACGCAGCACTCCACAAAATAAACAAAATATTGCGACACTTTTGATATATTACAATAACAATATTGAGTCGATATATCTTGCACCCCTCAACATAATATTGCGCAACGTGACCCCTACTGGGTGGTGCGCCCAAGGTGAACCTGTGTTTGGGAAACACTGTATAGTGAATTAAATTAACCGGGGAGAATTGGAACACCACTACAATATGGCGAGCACACTATATAGTGCACTATATAGGGAACGGTTTACCAACACAGCTAATATCTCGTTGGATATAGAAATTCCCAGACTAAATACTATCAGTTATCTGCGTATAGAGTGCTGGCATTGGTAATGACCTTAGAGCAGCGTCTGGGTTAATCATGGATCAGGCCAAGCATCAGACATATATATTATCTGATTCAGAGTATCAGTCTCCTGTTGCCTCCCAACAGAGAGGAAACCTCATGTTGGCCATCTGGGCTCATACGCAGGAGAATATGGACGTCATTATTCATCTCGCAAAGTCACTCCTGTGTGAGCTAAATGTCAAGCTGCCACTTCCTGTTTGTGTGTCGGTCTGTGCTCCGCGTGGTTGCAGTGTGTGATTCCCCCTCCACACTTTGATCGGTGTGATTGTACATTGAACTAGACATGCAGTCTCTCTCTCACAGCCCTGTTTTCAGGAGACAGCATGGAGGGCAGGTCTCCAACACAGGGACGTTCTCCACTCTCACTTGTGAAACGAAAAAGAGCTGCAAAGATTAGTCGATCAACCGATTAGTTGTCAGCTAATCAACTAATCGCCAACTATTTTGATAATCGATTGATCCCTTTGAGTCATTTTTGAATGGAAAAAAGTAAAAAAAATTATATATATATATATTATAAATGTGAATATTTTCTAGTTTCTTCTCTCCTCTGTGACAGTAATAATATATTTGAGTTGTGGACAAAACAAGGCATTTGAGGATGTCGTCTTGGGCTTTGGGAAACACCGATCCACATTTTTCACCATTTTCGGACATTTTAGAGACCAAACAACTAATCCATTCATCCAGAAAATACTCGACAGATTAATCAACAGTGAAAATAATCGAAATACAGGTTTTTCCTTTTGTGGGCAGTGATTTCACATATAAACGTGTACAGTATTTTCTACCTGATTATTTTTTTTTTCCTGGTACCTTCTTTGATCTCCTTGTTGTTCTCTGAGTCATACAGCGATGAGCAGCCAAAGCCCCGGCTGTAAAACAATTCAGAGCGTTTCTAACATTGACCTCACCCGCAGTGGTTTCCTGCTACTGGAAACACAGGGAGAAACTTTCTGAAAATAACAACCAGACTGTCCCAATCACACTTAATCACCCACTGCAAAAAAAAAAACAAGAAGCAAAAATATCAGTTTTTAGAACTACGTGTAGCCTTTTCATCTATGTCGAAAATACTGTTTGGTATTTTCACCTGCTTCCTGAAGGGGAAAAGTAGAGACCGGGGCTGAGAGATGTAGAAATCTCTCTGAACCAGCAATAGATAACTGGGAAGGGAAGCACTGTCGCTTCCTGTTTATTTCAACCATATCAGATTTTTTTTTTCTCCACTGTTATTGGAAAAAGGAGCAAGGGGAACGTAGGGGGAATATAATCGCTGGCCTTTTTAGATAAACCAACGCTAATTTTTCGAAGTGTGCATTGTTCCTCGCCCTCTAAGTCAACACTGGTTGGCTGAGAGAATCCAGGAAACTGTTTTCTGTGGGTGGGGTCTTTAAGTTAGGGCTGCAACTACTACAACTATTTTCATTATGTGTTAATCTGTTGGGTAGTTTTTGGATTCACCAATCAATCTTTTAGTGTTTGAAATGTTAGAAAATACCCGAAAGAAATGACCACCACCTTTTTACCAGAGACCAAGTTGACATCTTAACCCCCAAATTTGACCCGTTTTCTAAATGTCTAGAAAAATGGGTTTCGTTTTAACTACCTAATTTTGATTAGCGTGAGGCTATTTGCACCCCTGGTGCAATTAGAAATGAATGCTATTCGTACCCCGCCGGAGCACACACCAATGTGTTCCATTAATACCCCGTCTGGTACAAATATCAATGTATGTACATGTGCAATGTGCATTTACAGTACCTTGGCATATATTCACACAGTTATCCATATTACTCATGTATTACACCTTTTTGGAATATTATCGTTGCAGTGTCCAATATTTCGCACACAGAGAGACGCTAATACATACACTTGCGTGGGCCGTGATATTTTTTTACAGGGTGGTAGGGGAAGATTCATGAATTTTCATTAGGGAACTCATCCCTGATTGGCTCGCCCTGACATTCTTACCCTAACCATAACCAATCCCACTCCTCTTGCCTAAACCTAACCAACCCAACCAGAGCAGGCAACGAGTACTAGCCATTCAGGGATGAGTCACCTAATGATTATTCATGAGTCTTCCCCTACCACCCTGTAAAAAAATTTCGCGCTTGAGGCCCCTGACTTGCGCAATGGCATGCAAATTATCCAATCCAAAATGAAAAAGACAAGATCACCTCACCGGGGAATCGAACTCCAGACTCCCTGGCCAAAGCTCAGTGTTCTAACCACTCACCTAGCAGTTCTTACAGAATGTTGTACAACTGTTTACCACTTGGTGTCTTCAAGCCTCGGTTGCTAGGTAACCATACTGTATACAAAAAATAGGTACTAACTAACAAACTAACGGTTGTATGCTTTCACTTCAGACAGAAAGCGCAACTGTAGTATCCATTTTCTGCTAGAAATTCAATTGTTATAAACTTTAGAGACAAAACTTTCCTAATATGCCAGTTTCTGCTGTCATGGAAGATGAACGTCCGCCATGATTTCGGTGCACGCGAGCAACGTCTTTTTGTTGTTACGTCACAGGGTGTGAATAGCTCAGCTGTGTGACCGAGGCTATTCGTACCGAGTGTGCAAACAGACACTCCGTTTTTATTACCCAAAAATAACATGGATGATTTGCAAGTACAACAAAATATCTATACTTTCATAGAATTGTGTGTTTTGTTCAATTTTTTTGCATTTGAAAAAAAAAAAACATTATCGACTGAACGTTGACATGTATGTCATTCTGTGATTATCCTTCCTTTAATATTAGTAAAAAATAAAATCATAATTTCTGCTTTTTAACTCAAGAATAAGCTATAATTTCCTATATGGTTTATTGACCATGAATTCCAAAAATAAGTGTTAATCTAGTAATGACTTGGTGTTAATGGTGTTTATACATGGTAGTGAAAAGAGGCGTTAAATGTCAAAGTGCCAAAAACATTGAAAAAAGCACCAAAAGAGACGAAAAACGTTGGAAAAAGGGATTTTCAGTTTTGACCCAAGAGGACGATGCATGGTCGAATGGAAGACAACACAAGGTTTAAAGGTCCCATGACATGCTGCTTTTTGGATGCTTTTATATAGACCTTAGTGGTCCCCTAATACTGTATCTGAAGTCTCTTTTATATAGACCTTAGTGGTCCCCTAATACTGTATCTGAAGTCTCTTTTGTATAGACCTTAGTGGTCCCCTAATACTGTATCTGAAGTCTCTCTCCCAAAATTCAGCCTTGATGCAGAATTACAGCCACTAGAGCCAGTCACACAATGAGCTTTCCTTAGTATGTGCCATTTCTGTGTCTGTAGCTATTGAGGAGGAGGGTGGAGGGTGGGGGTGTGGCCTTGACCAACTGCCTCTTTGCCCGTTTGAAAGCCATGATGTCTCTCTCATGGGTGGGCCAAATTCTGTGGGCGGGCAAAGCAGAGAAAGGGGAGGTAACCTTGCTCCTAATGACCTCATAAGGAGAAGATTCCAGATCGGCCCATCTGAGCTTTCATTTTCTCAAAGGCAGAGCAGGATACATAGGGCTCGGTTTAAACCTATCACCATTTCTAGAAACTAGGGGACCATAGGCAGGCTGGGGGAACGCATATTAAAGGAATATTTCACCGCTGGAAAGCTGAATATATCTTTAAATTGGGTCACTTATGTAGTAGAAATGTGAAAAAAAAATTGAAATTGGTGCCTTCTAGGCCGAGAAAAGCCAGAAAATGTGTTTTGGTCTTATATGGATGAAAAACACCAAATCCCAGAATGCACCTGCTTCGTTGCTTTGAGTCCACTCCCAAGCCACGCCTACCGCTTGACAGACCGACAGAGGCATTCAACTCAACTCAAGCGTGTTTTATTGTCATTTCAACCATATACACGAAACAACGTTTCATCGTGACTCAAGTGGTGTTACACATTTAACATATATAAAAACGACATTATATAAAAACGACATCGGAAACAGGCTACATTTAGTACACACACTTTATAGGCTCCGTAAAGTTCAGCTAACGCATTCTAGCATTAGCGCTTGGTGGGCTGTAAACACCGAGCATAAACACAGCCGTGAATTAGTGTGTAATGTAGAATGGTCGGCATTTAACAGTCACAAACTCCACCAGCAGTTAGCAGTTAAATAGATACAAATCACCACATTTTCTGCGCCACATCGGTGTTTTACCTGGCGACAGAGCATCTCTAGCTCGGAGGGCTAGCAGGCCTGGTAGCTGGACAGTCCGGTACACTATTCAGGCAGGTTTCCACAACAACAAAAACACGGCAGTCTCTGAACTCACGTTGGGAGTGTCGTTGAAGTTGGATGTAGTCCAGTTTGTGGTCTAAATGAGCGGACACTTGCAAGCAGGATCCGTAAAGTTCAGCTAACGCATACTAGCATTGGTGTAGCTAAACACAGAGTATAAACACAGCCGTGAATTAGCGTGGAATGTCGAATGGTCGGCATTTAACAGTCACAAGCTCCACCAGCAGTTAGCAGTAGCTAGTTGGATTTTATTTCTACACCAGTCCGTTTAACACAGCCCACCTCCACGGGCCGGCGAGAGCAGCCTGGTAGCTGGATAGTCCCGGTTCCGGTACACTGTTGTTCAGGCATGTTTCCACAACAACAAAAACACAGCAGTCACTGAACTCACGTTGGGATTTTCGTTGAAGGAGGATGTAGTCCAGCTTGTTGTTTAATGAGCAGACACTTGCAAGCAGGATGGCTGGGACAGGTGGACAGCTAGCGTTAGCTTTCCACCTAGCCGATGAGGATGTCCCCTAGCCGGCTAGCGGCATTGAGCGACACCGCTGGTCTCCGTGCAGGCGAAGCTCACGTAGTGTGCCGAGTATTGCGTCTGTAATAACGTTTCCTCCATATTCTCCGATCTGTACCGATGTATCCCGGTGGTACACACGTCCGGTAGTTTGAATGCAGATAATTGTTGTAAATGTTTTCTGCTGAAAACCGAAAGCCTGTTTAGCGAAGATTCAAGATGGCTGACAGTCGTTTTCATTCGGAATACCTCGGCCAGACTCGGCAGTCCAACCCCCTGTGGGCGTGTTGAAAACATACGGAAGTAGATCCTACTACTGGCTGTAGTCCTTTGCCTCTGGCCCAAAAATCTTCCAATGACGCAAAAATCATCATTTTACATCATCGGAAGATTTTTTCCAGGCCCCAAACGCTGAAATCTCTTGTCTCAGGGGGACATGAGGGAGTGAGGCACGGTCATTCAGAAATACTATCGGGTTTCTACTGATACAAAGCTGAATGCTAAATCGGTGAAGTATCCCTTTAATGTTAAAAACCTCATAAAGGGAAATTGTGATGCCATGGGACCTTTAAGATGTCTTAATTGTCCAGCCAGCAGTCCAAAACCCAATATTCAGGTTAGTAACAATAGAAAATGGAGAAAATTCCGGCAATTCCTCACACATGAGAAGCTGGAGCTAGAGAATGTCTGTCACTCATGCTTAAAAAAATACTTGTTGCTTTATCAAAATTGCTGTGCAATAATTAAAAATATGACAAAGGATGAACAAAAGATGGACAACTGCGGTAAGTGTTGGCAACTTTTTTCCAATGAAAGTAGCAAGCACTAACTCCAAAAGCCGAGTCTGTTTTTTTTTTGTTTTTTTTACAGATTTTGGTAGTGTATATGACAAAAGAATGAAATTAAAATAGCCCACTTAAAAGCATAGGTATAAAAAAGGAAGCAAATATGTGTTTATATTAGGGGTGGGGAAGAAAATCTAAAAGCGCATGTATATTGACATTTTTTTCATTTTTTTTTGCTACAGCTTTTAAAATTGATTCTTTTCCCTAGAATCAATATTTAAATTTTTTACCAATGATTGACCTAAATATGTTCTGTTCATACTAGAAGTGTAAGGAAAAGTAAGTCGCAATACTCAATACTATCGAATCACAATACATGAAAAGCGCTATATAAATCCAATCGGCACCCATGCACAGTATCGTGAAAGAATCGAATCTGGACAAAAAGCATATAGTCCCGGCCCTAGTTTATACTGTATACCATCTTGCATTTTTCGGGTCACTTCATATTGTAAATTGGATAATACTTACATTGAAGATATGAACAGTCATTCTAAAAAGATAAAAGATGACTCATATGAATTGAGTGTGACTGTGAATGTGAGAAGGTGCAATTACGTTTCTGCATTAGTTTGTGCTTGTGGTCTGGCACTGTGGTGAGTCCGGTGACACATGCAGGAGACCTGGAGATTAGCTGAGGGCCCGATCTGCCCTGCCTCTATCTGGGACTTGATAACGTCACTGTTGTTGTTTCGGACCCACTGCTCAGTTTACTGGCCAAAGTCCACAGTACAGGTGGAACCCACTGGAGCTGTGTGACTAATGCTCCTGACATGTCACACACAGGAATGGGAGTCAGTCTCATACAAACCTGCAGTTACCCAATGTCTCTGTCCTCTACTCCACTTCCTCTAAGTCAACTTGAAATGAATGTAGTCACGAATAATTCCTTAGAAACTGCGACAGTTTCACTTTTTCTGCGTGTCTACAGCTTTTGATAAATCTTTGAAATGGCTTAAATCATATAATCACAACTAGAAAACCTTTTGAGTTTACACAATGTTAACAAATGGCAGGGTGCCCTGGTGGTCTAAGGGTTTAGAGGTGCTGACCATGTAATGGCAACGTCCCTGATATGAGTCCGGCTGGAAACATTTGTTGCATGTCATTCCACATCTGTCAAAGGCACCAATCGCTGCGTAAAACTTCACGGATTGTTTGTTTCAGAAAGTCTTTATTTTATAAATTTTTTTACCTTCTGACTGCTGGACTGCTGATATGTGATGTGTGCGCTATATTGTGTTGTGTTGCTGAGCATGTGAACTGTACACGCGAAATGTGAACTGTGTTGTGTCGTTGCGTATATGGATTGTACGCACTGATGTTCTGCACTAATGAAGTTCCTGATAGATACGTAAAGTTCAATGAATTGGATTGCGTTACAAAAATTGTTAGATGCAACCGCCTTGGGTTCTGCCGTCATACTGAAGCTTTTAGTCAAGCAGCGTATAAGGTTAAAACCCCAACTCCCTATCAGTGATCCTGTTAAAGTGGCTCAGGGTGCTGTACGTGTGTGCTGTCGCGTGCATGCACGCAACGTCCATTGTCTTCTCCGTGCAGTAGCAACATGTTATTGATGTAATCTATGTACGCCTGCAGCCTGCCACAGAAACACAACTCCACTAGACAGAGATACAGCTGACACCTCGGAGGAAGGACTCTATCCATCTTTAATGACGGGGTGATGGAGGGACCGGAGCCACAGTCGCCTGGAGGTCTGGCAGGCAGCCTGTCGGCTCATTAACTTTTCAGCAGCTCATCATTTTGTGACGTGGTTATGTTTTCCAGCTGACCAGCAGCTGGTACATGATATACAGAAACAGGGTGTCCTCTGGGAGGATTTCCTAAAAGAGGGAAATATGATACCAGTAGCTTTTCTCTTCCACTGACGAAAGACTTTGTTTCTTTTAAAGTGCCTAGAATGTTACAGTTTATCTCGTGGTTTCATGTTTAAAGCTATAGTGTGTAGTTTCTGTCTCCCCCATGAGGACTTCTAAGTAATGACAACAACACTGTCGGCGCGTCCACATCATACAACCCCCCCTCCTCTACACAGTTGATAGTAGCCAAGGAGGACACAGAGGATTAAACAAACATGATGGACATAAGAGGTAATTATCTTCACTGGAGTTTCTGCACGGAAAAGTCACCGGACGCCAAAAATCTTCTAAACATAGCCATACTGAGAAATACAGAGTGAGTTATGTGCAGCTTAATTTGGCAATCGCTTGAATGTAACGGACGTTCATCAATATAAATAAAGTCACACACTAAAGCTATAAGTGTTTTATGGAGAAAAAAACCCAAAATTGTATTTAAATTTTTTTATTTGTACTTGACATAAATTACATTTGTGCAACACATCATTTTTTTTAAGAAAATCTATGGAGAACTACTTTAGAAAGATTAGTACTTTAGAGTGCACAGCCTTATGCAATGCATTACTTATTTATTTATTTATTTATATATGAGTTCGTATTTGTACCTTATCTGTGAATTGTCTTTTTATGTGCTACTCTTCCTGTCTTTTAATTGCCCCTAGGGGTTAAATAAAGTTGTTTGAATTGGATTGTAACTATTATTACAATCCTTAATGTTACACTAGTAACAGTGCGGTGGAAATCCTATAGCATGCAAATGGTAGCTGACGTCTTCGTCACATTGAAAAAGCATTTGTGGGAAACTTTTGCACAAATAATCAGTTGGGACTCATTTGTGGAAATGACATTGCGGCTGGCATGAGATACAGATTGTGGTGGACATGGAACAATGAAGTGTAGAACCAGGGAGTAATGGCTTAAAAAGCAGTGGGAGAAGGTGGGTGCATCAATCAGAAAACAGACCCAGACCAAATTTGTTTCTGGTTAAGAGCACCTGATAGAAAGGTTACTTTTCATGCTCTTCAGGAAAAATAGAAATACAGAGGAAATGAGCTAGGGCAGAAAGGATCATGGGTATGGATGGAATGTGTTCCATAGCAGTGTCCATTGTGGATCCATTTCCAAAGTTAGGCTACATCTACATTGCTACGTTTTGGTTTTTAATCAGAGTTTTGAGCCACCAGCCATCTCCGTGCACCAAGTGTTTTTTGCTCCAGTAGAAGAACTAATCTCCGTTTAAACTAACACGCCCAAACCAAAATATCTCATCAACATTCTCGTATACTGTACTTGCCATGGTAACATTAGTAGCTTAAGTCTCAGAGACCGAATGTCTCTGGTTTAGGGGCTCGGAAAGGCCAGAGCTGGGGGAATGAGAGGGGGAAACGTAGTAAAAGATGTTCCTTTTAAAACCAACACGTAGCAACGTAAATGTAGCCTTAGTAGAATACCTGGATCTGTTCACCTCCAACTTATCTCTTAGTAAATCTTTTAGTTTGTAAGCTCATCTTTTATGAGCAAAGATCAAACATTGAGGCTATAGGTTTCCCATTTTAACCTGTGACTGTTGCTTTCGCTGGTGGAAATGACAAACTTTGCTTGCAGACTTTATCAGGTGAAGCTAATTAATTGTAATTCCATAAGTAAGTAAGTAACAACAATCTTTTGACAGTTTTTCGTCGTTGCGCTCTGTGAAGCTGCCAATAGGTGACTGTGAGCCGGCTACAGGCACTGCCAGATGACAGGTTTTTTCAGGGGCCGTGGTAGTGGTAGAGCGCCATGCAGCGATGACAGTTAAGTTTAGGCACCAAAACAACTAGTTAAGTTTAGGAAAAAGATGGAGGTTTGGATTAAAACACTCCCGAGGAACGAACAAGCATTTCCTGGGTCAAAGTATTTTGTTTTCCCTGCAAAGTGAACTCCTCTCTCCAGCTTGAAAGCGCTGTGTTTTCTGTTAACACCACGTTGTGCTATTGCATTTTGAGATTATTTTCCATTGGATATTTAGTGTTCATAAATAAGTGTTTTGGCATGACTGGCCAAGTGGCCCCCTCCTTTTTTCACAAATCGCACCCTGCTTGAGGCAATTTATCAAACTCAATATCAGCCGATGGGCTGCTACATTTTTAACTCAAGGTTTGATATCAGCATTGTCCTCGAAATTCCAGGATCAGTCATGCTGTAGTCTTGACAATATATTAGGGCTGCACAATTAATTGCAATTTTATCGCAATGTGAACTAGTGCAATATCCAAATCGCAGGGGGGCGCAATATTTGTTAAAGGCAAAATATGTGTCAAACCATTCTAAAATAAAGTATTGTGGTGCTGCAGAGACGTCCCGGCCTACAAATCGTATCCTACAGACTAAAGAAAACATCTTTGTTTGGTACAGATCTTCGCAAAAAAATCACACTTCAATCATTTTTTTTAAAATATATTTTTCAATGAAAATGAGAATAATGATACAAAAATGATCATTCCCTCCTATATCGTGAATCATATCGCAATCGCAATGTCAGTCAAAATAATCGCAATTAGATATTTTCCTAATATCGTGCAGCCCTACAATATATCAATGGCGTAACAAAGCGGCCATTTTTTTGACAGTGGCCGTTTTTCCAGTTTAACTATGAATTAACAACAGAGAAACTTGGTTGGGAAATGTAACCATTAAAGTCCTCATATTCTGCTCATTTTCAGGTTCATAATTGTATTTAGAGGTTATATCAGAATGGGTATATGTGGTTTAATTTTCAAAAAACACCATATTTTTGTTGTACTGCACATTGCTGCAGCTCCTCTTTTCACCCTGTGTGTTGAGCTCTCTGTTTTAGCTACAGAGTGAGGCATCACACTTCTGTCCCATCTTTTTTGGGAGTTGCACATGTGCAGTACCTAGGTAAGGACTACTAGCCAGTCAGAAGCAGAGTGCGAGGGAGTGCCGCGCTAGCAGCTAGGTGAGCATTATAACGTGTGTTACAAAGTGATGCACGTTCATCACGGAAGTAAAGGCTGGACTACAATAGAGCTGTTTGGAGCAGTTTGTGAACAGAGTTTTCTGTTGGAGATGGTAAGTGCCTTGGGGTGGACTTTGGGCTTTTTCACTTTGTAAACCTATAACGTGCACAAAAAAAGATATATAACACTATAAAGGAAAAAGCCAAAAAGCATAATATGAGCACTTTAAATGGGAGTTATGTTTCATGCTAGCTCGTTTACTAGCTGTCATTATGATTTTGTGTTCCACTCACACCATGTGGCCTGAGTTAATGAATAATAATTGCGTTAGATCGGAGAAAGGCTCGTCAGCTAACGACGCTACTGATGGGAACGGACAAGTGTGTCCCAGCTCTGGACGGCCCTCTAATGAGGTAATTACCTGCAATGACCCAGGCACGGCCAAGGAGGATTAATCCCATAACGGCATGCCACCCTGTCTTGATTTGTTTTTCTTGCGCTAAGAAAAGATAAATTAATGTTCTTGTAAATCTCCCGAGTGTCTGTTTTCAGGAGACGACCTTGTTAAGTCGCTCACAGTTTATCAGGAGATGATTCTCCTGTGACGACTGATAGCGGCTTTGATTCCCGGAAACAGAGCGGTGTATGGTATCGCAGGTTACGGTTAGATACATCTGCCTTCCTGTCTGTCTAAAAAGGAAGCATAAAACAATACAATGTCTGCAAGACTGCCTGCTGCCTCTTCCTTACTGCACACACCGAAACTGCAACACATGAACAACCAACAACCCTGAGTAACCCCCCCCCCCCACACACACACACACAGACACACACTAACAATGCTGTTGGGTCTATAACTGTGTGTGTATAGTAGATGCTGAATGAAAGGCTCTTTTCACTGTGTTATCTCGCCAAGGACATTTCGAGCTTAACAATTTACAGACCCGACAAACAGACACACTGTGAGACACTACAGCTTTGTTTGAATCCAAAACACATACAGTACATGTAAGGGAAGGGAATCGTTTTGCTTTAGTTTGTTTAATATAGAGTTGTATAGATATACATGTACGCAGATAATATTGTTTGGGAATCTTCAACCTTCTCTAGCTGGTGTAAAACTAGTCTGGCTCATCGGATGTACAGCGCTGGGATAACGCCTGACGCGCTGGATGTCAGGCCCGTTCCCACTATCTCTGCCATCTATTTTTGCAAGGGAACCGTCGCTGCGTCCGGATCTTAGCGCTGCCCAAGGCGATTGTGATTGGTTTAAAGAAATACAAACAAGCCAGAGCATTTTTTGCCCTATCCCAGAATGATTAACCGGTGTAGGCTGACACCAGGGGTGGAAAGTAGTTAAGTACATTTACTCAAGTAATGTACTTAAGTCCAAATGTTGAGGTACTTGTGATTTACTTGAGTCTTTTCCGTTTCATGCCAATTTCTACTTCTACTCCGCTACTTTTCAGAGAGAAATGTTGTACATTTTACATTCATCTCACAGCTTTAGTTACTAGTTACTTTACACATTAAGATTTTTGCACACAAAACACATGTAGTCCAAGTCTAGCTGAAATGATTAGACCATTAAACACAGAACTGTTTGGATCGTTTCCAGTTTCTAAAATGTGGGGATTTTTCTGCATTGAGTACTTTTAATTTGAATACTTTAAGTACATTTTCCTGATGATATTTACATACTTTTACTTAAGTAACATTTTCAGTGCAGGAAGTTTACTTGTAACAGAGTATTTTTTTACTGTGTGGTAGTAGTACTTTTACTTAAGTAAAGGATCTGAATACTTCTTCCACCACTGACTGACACAGCACTGTGGAGATGGGCGGTCCAGCTATGCGAGAAAACCTAACTGTGACAAACTATTCATCCCTCATTTTGGGAACACTTAGAGCCCTTTCAAGGACCCTGAGTGGTCCCTGATCCCTGAACCTTACTTTGAAAACACTTTACTTATTGAGCCAGTTGTACAATCAGCTGTCACCTTTCTTTGTCCCTAACAAATCAACGAGGAGCACCTATCTATAGTGAGTTTTCTTTTGCTCTTATTGAACACACAGTTGAAACCTCTGTAACAGAAGATTACTTAAAGAGATTGGAATTCAGAGCAGTTTAGGTATGTATTCCTCCTTGTGTAATCTCAGTGTGTCCAAGATGATGTCTCCGCTACTTTTAAGGACATACTTACTAAGGATTTTCCCTCAAACAAATGATAGTTAAAGCTCTACCAGTCAATGTGTAATAAAGCTGTGGCTGCCAGCAACAAACCCAAATACACTTATGCAATTCTCTAACTCTACTGAGTGTTTTAGCCTCTGTTAGGTCATTGTTTATCATTGGTCAATTTAATTATTAAAGATGAACTGGCCTAGCCTGACTGGGAACTCACCATTGACGGAGCTCAATCCGAGGGGCGGGATAAATGGTTGTCTTTCAAATTCCCTCTGCACGCAATAGGATAGATACAACCAGGCAGAGCAACGAAGAAGGTAGCGGAGCTATACTAACTAGCTCCCATTTTCCGAGTGACACACAAACATAACAGCACAATGTCCAAATGTCGATTGTTCTAAAGAGACAGACGGCTGAAGGTTGATAGCTAAGCACTTTCTTCGGTTCAGCTGATAACATGTCTCCTTGCAACACCAGCTCTCAGTTGTCACTCAACCGCTGCCCTAGGAAGCGTCCATTTAGAGGCCTGAAGTTTAGATGCTCCACATTTGTGTCCACAAATATGTCCAAAAAGTTTGATCCGCTTTGGAAAAATGGAAAGTTATTTAGCTGCAGTATCATTATCGTTAATGTACACAAAAAGCGAGAAATCAAATTTCAGTTGAACAAACTACTATACAGACCTTCTGTAGTGCCATTAAAAAAAAATACTGTTGAACTTATTTGCTTGTACATGATCTCAGCTGGAAACCATTGGGTGGCTCCAGTTTCCATCTCTTCCCCCCACCACTGAACAAACACGGTCCCGCTCAAAACAGCAGGAAGGTCATACATTTTGTCCAATAGCTACTTGTTGTTTTAAAAATTCTCTCAGTATTTTGGTGCTTTGGAGAATTCAATTCCAAAAGGTGTGTACAGTTTGATATCCACCACACACGCGCACGCACACACACACACACACACACACGTCTCTAATGCGGGGTACACACCACACAAGAATCAGGCCCAAAATGGGCCTGATTCCCCCGTCCCGACAATGGTCAGCAAAGCCCTGATTTTTGGGGGGTTCTAAAGATTATCTTGCCTGTTGTGTGAGGTGTGTTATGAGTGTTTTTTACATCCCACATATCTGAAATATTAAACATGCTCAATATTTACCTTGTGTAAATCACACGTTTTATCACAATACAATATTATATTGATTCTTTGGACAACAACACAATATTTACTGATATCACAAAGTCTGCCACGATATGATTTCGAATTGATTCAATTCAGCAGCCTGCGATCGATACAAGACGATACATGAGCCCATTAGGGCTGTTGGAACGAAAGTCGAATATATAAAATTTGAATAGTAAAAAAATCAGTACTATTCGAATGCTGAAATTACTATTCGAATGTGATTTGTTTTATAAATAGGCTGGCTAACGTTAGCTAATCTCCCTCTTCTCATGTCACGTTTGATGAACAATAAGTTACGGGAGTGAGAAACACAAAGCATTGTGAGCTAACGTTACGTACCGAGTAACGTTAGTACAAGGGGGAGTGACAGGCTGCGGCTGGAAATCGTAAGGATGGGAAATAGTTTTAACATGACTTTAAAATCAACATCCACCGAGCCAAAATGCTTATGTTGTCAATAGTTAGCTCGTTCTGGTTTCCTAACTGCTTCGCAAGTTATAGGAGCTTAGCTGGGAGCTTCATGGAGACAGCTAAAGTTAATATTAGCTGCCCTACAGCTGTCAGAGTTAGCTTTGACTAAATATATTACCTTCTAACAGCTGTCTTCTCAGTAACGTGACAGTCTGCAAGAAACAGGTTGCTTTTAAATCACTAAAATAGTAGTGGCAGCACAGTTTGGCTTAGCTAGTTATCAATGCCGTTAGCATCGTGGCTAACACTATTGTTACTTAGCTAGTTTATGACAATGTCATTGTGCTAACCGAGCAACGTTGGCCTTTTACAACAGAGCCGCTTCACTACACATGTTTGATAATGTTTCATTACAGAGTTCTCTGCTGATTTGTGTTTGTTGCTGTGTGGGTGGTGGAAAATAATGTAAACCGAGAGCGGCGTGCCAGAAATGCAATGCGGCATGACGTAGATCCATAGACAGTATATAAACTGGACCAACAGATCCCGTTGGTCTGGACGGAGATCAGTGAAGGATATTAGAAGCACTTTTCCGTTGAGCGCAGAACGTTACTGCGCAGCCTCCAACTGAGCTCGAAGACGTACAGTACAGGCCAAAAGTTTGGACACACCTCATTCAATGCGTTTTCTTTTTATTTTCAGAACTATTTACATTGTAGATTCTCACTGAAGGCATCAAAACTATGAATGAACACATATGGAATTATGTACTTAACAAAAAAGTGTGAAATAACTGAAAACATGTCTTATATTTTAGATTCTTCAAAGTAGCCACCCTTTGCTTTTTTTATTAATAAGGGAAAAAATTCCACTAATTAACCCTGACAAAGCACACCTGTGAAGTGAAAACCATTTCAGGTGACTACCTCATGAAGCTCATTGAGAGAACACCAAGGGTTTGCAGATAGTGGGGTCAACAATAATCGATTCGGCAATGCATTGCAATGCGGGGCATGCACGATTCAGCATCGATGCGGCAAAGTGCCATAATCGATTATGTCACTGTTTATTTTCTGGAGTGGACAATAAAGTTGTAAAGTTTCAATTACTTCTGTATCAAAGATACAGGAGAGTGATAATACACACATAGCAGCCAATAAAATCTGTTGTTCAATATCCTCTCAAGGATCACTGTCCCGTTGAAGGGACACTGCGTTGCTGTAACCTCGATAAAACTTCCACTCATGAGCGTTTTTATAACTTTAAAGCATTAAATCTTCCAAATATACACACCAATTGAAAGCTTAGCCTCTAAAACAATTCAGCCATAATCTGCGCAGCTGTCAAGAGTGCATCCATACCTGTTTTCGTTGTCCTTTCAGCAACAAAGTGGTATGTTGCCCAAAACTTGATTTTCATAAATCCCCAAGAGTCCAAGGAAATGTAATATCCAAGCTTTATATTCCAAAACGATCTGTTCGCCTCACAATGTTGAAGTTTCTGACCGAATCACAACGCACTTGTTATCGCTGCTAGCTTCTCTGCCCAGCTTGCTACATGCTCAAAGTGGGCGTCATCGAATTCCCTAGCTTCTAAGCTTTTGATAGACATCTCATATGAGCCAATCCGTTCAGGTTTGCCTCTGATATGGCCAATGAAAGCGGACAAGCCGATGACAGCAAAACAGACAGACATTTCTGTAGAAAAATCCATTTTTGAGTCTTTTGGCATCTGGATTTTTTCTATAATAACCTGAGACATGTTGCTATAGCCTGGGTGTATCTGTATATCACCAGATGTGTTTATAGTATTTTATTTTGATAATTTTACAGATGTATGACTTGGACGGAAATAAAAAACCTTCATTCTAGCCTCTGTAACTCTGTGTCAGTAAGGCCTAGAATCACCCTGACACTTGTAACAAAAAAATTGAGAGTGTTTCCTTTCCAATGATGTCAGGCACACCCCAGAGTGTCAAAGTATGTAGGAGCTGTACCACTTTTAATTTGGGTATGTCGTTTAGACCAACAATCATGAAATTTCAGCCAAATCTTAACAGGATATCTGACTGATTGCCTCATGACTGATGAAAAATTTGCCTTGTTGTGTGCAGTAGAATTTTGATGCATCGCAGTGCATCGTAGAATCGAATTGAATCGAATCTTTATCTGGTGAATCGTAATCGAATCGAATTGTGAGGGCAGTGCCAATGCACACCCCTATTTGCAGAGTTATCAAAAAAGCAAAGGGTGGGTACTTTGAGGAATCTAAAATTGCCCTGAATATGAATGATTAGGTCCTATTGTTATGATAATTATTATTGTTGTTATTAGTCCTATTATTGTTGTTACTATTGTTATAAAAAATCATCAAAAAATCATATCATTGAATGAAAAATGTTCGACAGCTATGTTCATAGACTTATTAAAGATACATGACGTTAACGTTTAATATAGACTATAAAGTTCACGACAAGACCGATTCATAACGCTGCAGTACAGAGTTTATTTAAGATGATACTCTGACGTCCCATTCCCACGAAGGCAGCACGGAGCTGCACCACACAAAGCCTAAAGACACACTAAAGAGAAGAGGAGTTACGATCCACAGTCTCGTCCAGTCGCAACTGGCAGGTTTTAATGTTGCAGACCACTGCTTTTTGCAAGTAGTGTAAACTTGTATTGTTGTGAACCTTTGGTGTAAACTCACCTTAAAACTAATGCCCCCCAAAGGCACCTCAACGCCCCCCTTTCCACAATATTGCTTCCAGCGCCCCCCGTCATCCTCTAAACACCCCTGTTGAGAAACACTGTTCTAAAGTCACTTTTTAATCACGCGAAAATTCCGGTTTCTAGATTCGGGACTCTGGTTGTGAATGAAATCTGTTAGTGTGTGGTGGGCTCTGGCCAAACCGTTGCTCTCTACACGCTATAGTAACAAAACTGTTAAAACTATCAAGATTTTAGATAAATAATCAACAATATTGCGGTAAACAGTTTCAAGTGAAATTATAGAGAAAAAAATTATAATTTTTGTCCAGCTATATACTGACATGATATGTTTACATGCATGCACAAAGATAGTGTGATGTTAAAACAAATCTGCAATTCTTCAAATGATATTCCCTCAAAATGTTTCACAACAGAAAATTGAGTTAGTATGTGCTTGTTATTATCAATTGAGACAACGTAATTGTGTATCACGATATCTCGATATATGATTTCATCACAATAGGAATCCATTGGTAGACGACTAATTATATTTAATTATTGCCCAGCCCTACTGCTAAGATTTGAAAATACTTTTAGTGCGGGCCAGGAATGACTGTTGCTGTTCTGTCCCCTACTCTTTGCCTCTGCAATACAGTTCTGCTAACACACACATTCCCACAACAACAAAATCCCTGTGTTGGTGTGTTTGTGTGCAGACCAGTGATTCACCTCCTCGAGATATTCCAAACTGCTGTTTACTCCAGAAGGCTGTGTGCTTTGGCTTCATGTCACTTTCCCTCCCTATCAATAGCATATGTTAGCCGAGGGGGAAAGTGTCATCTGTGACAGACTGACAATGAGTCACAGAGCACTAAAACAGGCAGAGCATCCCACTCTTGTTTTTCACTTCTGCATTCCTTTCGTCCAGTCCAGCCAACCTGGAATGCCTTTATAACTTTTCCAGACTAATTTCCCCCACGCAACCCACCCGGCTGTGAGGCTCAAGGAAAGGGAGTCTGTGCTGAGCATTATCTTTGCATTGCATTAATTAGTGTGAACCGATGTTAACACCCTGCAAAATCCTAATAATTGAATGAACCCGGCTGTCTTTAAATCCAACCTTTCTTATTAGCCTTGTAATCCAAAGTCAAATCTCTTTTTAAAGAGAGTAAGACCATTTCACCTCTTCCAGTATGGTTTAATGAGTTTTTCAGAAAAAAAAATTGACTTCTTAATATCTTAATATTAGTTAAATAAAAGTTAAAGGTGCACTATGACTTCCTGCATGGTTTCAGCGGAATTTAATTTTTGTCTCAAATTGTAGGCATCTCTCCTTGATCCACTAGCTGCCTGCCCCCCTGAATACACTGTGAAAAAGCCCGGTCTCGGGAGACAACACAGGGGTCGTAAACCTCAAACAAACACTAGGGGCACAGGCTGTGCACCAAAATACAACAAACCACATTGCAGCCATTCGTTGCGATTTAATCTATACTTAAAGGTGACCTATTATGCTCTTCCGTATTGGTCACAATATCGGATTTTCATGCTAAACGTGGCCAGAGCTTCAAATAAGGAGGTAAACGTATTACAGAGAAATCCCATAAGCAAAAACCTCAAATTTCCCACTGTTCTGAATGCTCCGGTTTCAATGTTGTTTTCTGTGTTTCTATGAGGCAGGCTGCTGCTGTGTTTACCTGTAGCTACATGCTAAGTCAGGGAATCCTGCAATCTTGGCTTCCATTGTTGGTCATTTCTCCCCAATTTCGGGTCACATTATTGCTGTAACATATCCTGTTGGGTAGTATTTGGTTCAGAAGCTGTGATTTTTGACTGTAGAAAGTGCTGCTTTATTCCATTACAATCCACTACCAACTACAAGTAGCTGCATGCTAATGGCAGAGAAAGCTGTAATCTTGGCCAATGTTGTTCATTTGTCCCCAACTTCGGGTTACATTGCTGCCGGAACATGTCTGGTTGTGTAGTTTTTGGTTTAGAAGCCTTTATTGGTGATTTTTCATAGTACAAAGTCCTGCTATATATTCCATTGCAGTCAGACTCAGGCTTTAACGGAGTGCAACAACAATGCAGAAACGCTGGCCAATCAGAGCAGACTAGGCTATTTCGGGAGGGGGCTTAAAGAGACAGGCGCTCCAACAGAGCGTCACATACAGAGTATGTACCGCATCGAATTGTTACAATAATTGTGGCCAAAGATGTCACGGTGAACAATATTATCACGATAATCTTTAAACTTACTTACTTTATACTTTTTTTGTTTACTTCTTGTTTGTCTAAATCAGAGATCATCAATAGGGGGTCCGGGACCCCTAGGGGGTCCTCAGAGTTACTGCAGGGGGGCCCCAAGTTAATTTCCTTCTTTGTTTTTTTTTCAAAAAGTTAGTAAGAATGAGCCCAACATATTATTAGGGAAGATAAATCGGCCTATTTGTGATTTGTTTTTAAATGTACACATTGATGATAGGCTTACTGGCCTGTAGGTAAGGTAGCTATCCACAGATAAAGTTAAGCTTAAAGCGTAACTCTCGCCAAAATGCAACCTAGGGTCTTTTTGTGAATGTACCCGAGTCAAACTTTTTTTAAAAGCATATTTAGGACGGAAGCGGCATTTTTAAGATTTACCGTATTTGGAATGGGAGTGGTAAGGGGCACTTTTATGCTAGCCTCAAAATAGCTATTTTTAAAACACTGAGGCTCGACGTGAAACATGAAACTTTGCTCTAGGTATCACCAGGGGCTCTACACCTTAACTACACCGGCGTACAAGGGATATACTAAATCTGTGGCTTAGGGCTGCCACCTCTTAGTCGATTAGTCGACTAATCAGTCGTTTTGGTGTTAGTCGACTAAGATTTATTTAGTTGGTAAGTCATTTTTTATGCTTATTCGTGCTTAATTACTCATTTCCAAGAAACTTATGAGCACATTTATGGTAAACACAAGATTTAAAGTGGTGCTTTTGCAGGATTAATTGTGGAGAAACTCAGTTTTACAGATGGTTAATTAACTACATTTATATTGTGCTTTTCTAGTCTTAACCACCTCTCAAAGCGCACAGCTCTGTCAATTAAATCAACTAATCGATTAGTCGACAAAATCGTATAAGTTTTAGTCGACTAAGAATTTCTTTAGTCGAGGACAGCCCTACTGTGGCTACTTTTTTTGAAATCGACTAAGTTTTGACTGCTGAGGTGGTGGCGGCCAGAAACAACAAGAGCTACAGTGAGTTGTTCAAAACCTTTCTTTTTAGTAAACTCTGGGTACAGAAAAGTTCTCAGCACTTTCGTTATTATTAAGTCATATGAAACGTGTGTGTTTCATATAGTAACAAAATATGGTTTTTATTACATCAGTGTACAGTGTGTTTCATTATGCAAAGGGTCTGAGGTGTTCTGCTAATTGTGTGTGCTTAAGTAATCGGAAAAAAAATGATATACATAGGTCTTAAATTTAATTCATAAAGGGCTTAAACAGTCTTAAATTTGACTGCAGAACCCCTGTGTTGGGAAATGCTTCATACTAAATGCATACTATTGTTACAGTGTTATTGTAAAGCTGCTGGACCACCGTGTGTGTGTTTGTTGAGACTACACACAGTGAGCGAAAAGACAAAGATTTATGCTGATGTGTGTGTGTGTGTGTGTGTGTGTGTGTGTGTACGTGCGTGAGTGTGCACGTGTGTGTGCTCTCTGCAAAGGAAGGAACAAGCAGAGGGTTTGCATCCCCTTTTGCTCGACCAGGCCCGTCTGTAAAGACCTGTGTTCAGAGTGCAGGAAGACAGAACACACAGAGCCAACAACTCTTTCACACAATCAAAGAAATGACGGTAAACGAGCATGCACTGCTGGTGGCTTGTTTGATCTGTGAGTTCAAAAGGAAAAAAAACTAACATCCTGCGAGGATGATCGCAGCTCGCTGGGTGTCGAGTCCCCTTCATGTGAAAGCACCTGTCGATCGGAGCGTTTTTCTTTTACTTCCAGAGTGCCTGCTGAGCCTTGTATTCACTCTCAATTCAGTGCGCAGGATAATTGCAGCTCTAAAGTGTAGATTAGATGCTGTCAGTGTGGATTAAAAGCAGTCATTTGCTGGCCCAGCTGTCACCTGCGGCTGCAGCTTGTACTAATGCATCTGGCCCTAGAGCCGCTCATTGTCCCAGTGAGCACCGCTGTTTGCCCCCACATCTCCCTTTCATTTCAAACACCATCAAACTCAAACCTGATCTTCATTTACCGTATTTTCCAGACTATAAGTCGCTCCGGAGTATAAATCGCATCAGTCAAAAAAATGCGTCATGAAGAGGAAAAAAAACATATATAAGTAGGGTTGGGCACTGAGAACCGATTCCTAATTGGAATCGTTTGGAGGATTTGGTTTCAAACCTGATCATGGGTTCCAAATTTAACATGCGCAAGTTTGGGTTTCCGTAGCGGCCAGGCGCTTGTTGCGTTGCAGCCATGGAGCACAGTAAGCGGCGCTCTAGTGTGGCTTCATTTTACGTTGAAAAAGCCCCGTCAAACTGCAAATCACCATTGAATCAAAAAACGTTCCTCTTATTTGTGAAATAAACATGTGACCCGTTTCAACTCCACCCCTCAAAGAATTGGAATCGAGAATCAATAAGAACCGGAATCGAAAGGAAGAATCACAATTGGAATCAGAATCGTTAAAATCCAAACGATGCCCAACCCTATATATAAGTCGCATTTATTTAGAAATGTATTTCCCAAAATCCAAGACCAAGAACAGACATTTAATCTGGAAAGGCAAGTTATTCAGCTACACAATAGCACACAGAACAACAGGCTGAATAGGTGACCGGTATGTTAACGTAATACATTAAATTATTCAGCTACACAATAGCATAAAGAACATACCTGGGAGGCTGAATAGGCTAAATGAACATAACAAGCCAGCGAGTCCAACAAGATAGTTACCGGTAAGCAAGTTCACCAAGCTCCCGATCTCATTCCACATCAGCTTATCATTTAATAATTTATACTGTACTATTGATCCCCAGTGGGGAAATTACAATTTACACTCTGTTAGAAATCACTACATATAGTTGTCACAAGCCTAGAGCGCCCTATCGGGGCTGTAGACGGTAATTATTTCATGCTTGGTTCTTGTCAGTCAGTATGAATTAACATTTAAAAACATATTAAATTATATATATTTTGATATATAAGTTGCATCTGACTATAAGTCGCAGGACCAGCCAAACTATGGAAAACAAGTGCGACTTATAGTCCGGAAAATACGGTAAGTGACAAGGTGAAGTTTCATCTAAGAAAATCTTCCGCAACAAACATTAATCTTAAAACACCTTTAGTAGTCTATCAAATTAAAGTATATGTCATAACACTGACATGACACTGTTATAACCATGACATGGCACCGTTCATGAACATGAAGGAGCCTTTATGAACGTTTATGACTGTTGTCATTAAGTGTCACGTTGTACTCCCCGACACGCTGTAATGTTTCACTTACTATGACCGCTACTGCTGTCATTAATAACATAGTCTATATCCAAGACCTTCCACTTCCGGGATTGCTCCGGTGCCACCTGAAATTCCGCCGGATGTCCCTCCTTTTCGCCCGGATGTGCGTTACCTTCCTCTTTCGTTGTGTTGGCGTTCTAAACTCTGGTGGATTTATGAGGACTATGGTTAACTGCTCCTCAGATCTCTGCAGGGTAAATCCAGACAGCTAGCTAGACTATCTGTCCAATGAAAACAAGTTTCTTCCCGAGGCTATTTTGCAGAGGCACCGTTGCTGCGTCTGGCGCTTAGCACCGCTCAAGACGATTGTGATTGGTTTAAAGAAATGCCAATAAACCAGAGCACGTTTTTCTCCCATCCCAGAATGCTGTGGAGGAAGGTCTGGCAATGCAAGACTTTTATTAACATAACATTGTGTCAAAATTTGAACAATAACGTCGGGCGGCAGTGGGCTTATTTTCTAGTTATCAACCGCTAAGGAAAAATCCAGCAAATAGACGCCAACTTAGGATACGCACAGGGCTTAATTTGAGCTGGAACACGCCGGAACATGTTCCTGCACCTCCGACGTTGGAACCTTTTTTATTGGATCGGGCACCTCGTGTGTCACCAGGAAAAATGAATTGCCTAAATGAAAAAAATAAACTACTGTTTGTGTAGTGTTCAATGTTGTTATCTGTCTTGTTAGTCTTTATTCCCCATTGAAGTTCCACAAAAATCCTGTGTTTGCATTTTCAATGAGTTTTGAGGTGAATTTTAAGACGGAGGGGGGAGAGGGACGGAGGAAGAGGAGGCACTTCAGCAGCACGGCGCTGCACTTCTAGTGACACAAGCACTTGTGCTGCTTGAGATTGCTGTTATAGCCTCGTTTCAGTCAAGGGAAAAATGTCAAAAAGACAACAAAGTTTGCTTAACTTTTTCAAATAAGCTGGCCAGGCGGATCCCAAACAAGCAACAACCGTTTCTGCCGATCAAGAATGTGCAGACCACAGTGGGTTTTTTGGTTAATTTAATAGTCCGTGAAAACGATTGTTGCAGTGTATTTTTTTATTTTATTTTTTACATTTCGCACCGATGCAGTGCGTGTTCTGAAATACATATGTTTATGCATGTATATTGTTTATGTTTAACTTCTGATGGGTGGATGTTGTTTTGTAAATAGGGTAGGCGTAATAAGCTATGGCTTCAGCCTACGCCTTTTCGGTTACCACCCTTGTTTGTAATGAAATTGTTGTACTTATATTATGTTTTATGTTTAGTAACTTTCATTCATTCAAATAAACATTGCCCTGATGTAGCCTACACACAGCGTTGTTTAGGTTTTTTTAGTCAGAGAAGCTAGGCAGTGTAATTCATTTTTTTTGTTCCGTTACCTCCAACCCTCATTTTGAGTCACCACCCCCCCTCTGCGCTCCGGGACCTCCCACTTTACAAATTAAGCGAAACAGGTGATTTAACGTCACCGCTCATTTCACATATTTTAACAACAAAACAAAATGTTGCGAACACATAAACAGTTTTTCACGTTGGTTTTTAATGGTGTGCACCCCCACTAACTTGGAAAAAGTTTTAAACACTAAGTGAATAAACCGGTCGGGGAAATCCAACATCTGGGTAATCAGAGGGACCGCAGGGTTCGCTAACGTTAGCTTCTTGTCTCATCGGGGATCTGATAAACACTAAATTCAAATTCAGTGCCCATAATGCTATTTATTTGCTAAAGAAAGGGAATAAATGTACAAAAAATGGTGAAAAACACGATCTTAAGGATGTAACAGCAAATGACTCGATGGCCCAGACTGTCAAGATGTACCACACACACACACACGCACACACACACACACACACACACACACACCACTGTCCTAGAAAGGCTCTGGCAGCCAGGATGGGCTCATTTCTCCACTTGGAGTCTGCTAATTTTATCCAGGCTCTGACCCACTTGGTGCCGATAACTCTCCTACTGCTGGCAGCACTTGTAGTACAGCCTTGGGCCACACACACACACACACACACAAGCTCACACACACAGCCATAGAGTACCAGTCAAAGGTTTGGACACACTTTCCCATTAACTTGAATGAGAAAGTGTGTCCAAACTTTTGACTGCTACTATATACACACACACACACACACATACACACACACACTCACACCTGTACTGGGAGAGGGGCAGTATGGGTCTCCATTTAGATTTGCCATGTTAGCTAAATAACCGACCTGTGGTTGTATTTTTTAAACTACTGAAAGGTAAAGCTTTGGATTATGATTGGCCTGTATTTATGTTTTGTTTATTTCATAGGGACAGATTTGTAGACAAAACTGGTCTGATGCAAGCATCATAGTAGCATCGTAGCTTGTTGTAGCATCAGTAGCGATGGTGCAGTTGATGTGGCAAAGTGGCAAGTTTTTTGTCAAACTATGTATTTGCAATGCAGCAGTCAGTGTTGAGTTGACACCAAATGAGTTTGGCACGGCTTTACCGAAGAAATGGGTCGTGTAACGCAATACTAAACTATACCGATGTGAATGGAATTGTCTCATCCCTTAATCTTGTCTGAAAATATTTTGTGACATTTTAAAAAGTCGAGTTCTATTGTGGATTCAATTGTACTCAGTGCTATGGATGATATTGCTGTGTTGCTCCCCTGTATGGATGATCATTAGTGAAGTAAACATGAGGCCAGCAGCACAGAGTGCTAAACTGTGATCAAGTGTGTGAAAAAACCTAAGAAGACTGTACTGTGAAATTTATTTGATTCTAAGGGACTGCTGTCACCGTGTGCTCTTGTTCTTTATAACATTTTGTTTTTAAAGTAGCCGTATTTCCTAGGGGGGTTGAAATGAATCATTACATCGATGCATCGCGATGCGGACGGCGACGATTCTGCACGGATGCAGTGACAGACCATAATCGATTATTGCCTTCTGATGTTACTTTCCGGTCGCTGCTTTTTTTGTTTTTAGATACATTTTTTTTGCATTTTCAGCCTTTATTTTGGTAAGACAGCAGAAGACAGGAAAGGGGAGAGAGAGGTGGGAATGACATGCAGCAAAGGGCCGCAGGTCAGACTTGAACCCCGGCCCGCTGCGTCGAGGAGTAAACCTCTATATATGGGCGCCCACTCTACCAACTGAGCTATCCAGGCGCCCTGCTTTTTTTAGTTTTTGCCTGTTGCCTGTTGTGTTCAGACTCCGCTACATTCAGGAAGTGTCTTTTTTTAGAACAGATACAATAAAATATATATATATGACTTCTTGAATTTGTTGATGAAAACCTGTGCAGCAATAGAGTATATAATAATATTGATAAGGTGATGCATCGGGATAATCAATTGATTTGAATCGTTGACAGGATAATCGTAATCGAATCGTGAGACCAGTGAAGATTACCACCCCTATTTGTTAGACAAATAATACCTTTCAAACATTTGGCAATTTACCACGACACCATTTTTTTTCCCATCTCAGTAACATTGCAAAAATTGGACCCATCTTATCATTTAGTGATGCTGAAACTGTAATCCATGCATTTGTGTCTTCCCGACTCCATTACTGCAATGTCCCATTTTCTTGTCTTTCAAATTGTGCCACCAGAGGCCTTGAAGTTGCTCAGCTAGGCATGCCATATATTTATTTTTTCAGGATAAGTTTTTATACTTTAGCAATCACATGAATTTGCACGCGAGTGGTACTACTCATCAGCGCTATTTCTCCTGGAGGCTGCATGCAGGCGCATACGCTCTTTTCTCGCTTGGAACAGTTGATATAAGACGCTGGCGCTTGGAAAAAAACTGATATGTGAACACAGTTCCTTAGTTATCATGCTCTCTGCCAATCCGGTTCCTGCTTCTAAAGTCTCTAGTGATCAGCACTTATTAATCCTTACATTCCATATATGACACCTAATGTTCCTGTTGACTCTGCGATACAGCACTAGTCACGATGACTCATGTCTTGTTTCTTTTCTGGGTTCTCCCATTTAGTAGCTCCCTGTTAAATGGTGTGCTGTTCACAAAGCTGCCAATCGGGCTACTTTTGGCTGGGCTTTGTTTGTGCTGCAGCACCCATCATCACCATCTGCCAGCTACTTTACTAAACGCATCCTAAAGGAAGACCCGGTACTGTAGTTTTGTTTCATATGTTGGCAGGAGGGCTGCATAGCACTACTACAATCTGAAAAGCTCCAAATCCTCTTTTTTTGGGGGGTATTTCCTTCCATTGATATTGTATGCACAGTGACTGCAGTTGTGGTTGCTGATTTAAGTCAATAGTATAGTGTATCTTGAAGGGACTTTACCAACGCACCAAGTGTAGAGTTGATGCGTAGAAGACTGGAAAAGCCTTAGGAAACCGAAGAATTATGAAACACCTGTCCCACCCCCCCAAAGAAATAGCCAGAAGTAGGTGGTTGCTCCCATTTGGGTTTTTCTAAGGTATTCTTGGTTATTCAGAATATCGTTGATGAATAGTAGAAGCAGACTGACATGAAAGTGGGTTAATCAGAAAGTAGTCCATATCAACGACGTTTCATTGCTTGCCGGAAATTTTTCCGGATGTCCTTTTAATTTTCGGCAGGATGTCCCCCACCTTCCTCTTTCTTTGTGTTGGCATTTGCGGGGCATTTATGAGGACTATGGTTAACTGCTCCTCAGATCTCTGCAGGGTAAATTCAGACAGCTAGCTAGACTATCTGTCCAATCTGAGTTTTCTGTTGCACAACTAAAACAACTTTTCAACGTACTCATGTTCCACCAAAACAAGTTCCTTCCCGGCGCTTAGCACCAGCCAAGACGATTGTGATTGGTTTAAAGAAATTCCAATAAACCAGAACACGTTTTTCTCCCATCCCAAAATGCAGTGTGGACTAGCCAGACCTTCCTCCGCAGCCCTGTGGAGGTAGGTGTGGCAATGTGAGACTAGTCAGAAAGTAAATTGCGACACATAATTATAAGAACTACTGAACCGGGAAAGGGAAGTTTTCTTCCTAACTGGCCAACTGCCCTAAATCTTTCAGCATTAGGCCACTATTTGTGCACACAGAATTTTAATCCTCTTTCAAATCTGCCGGGGAATGGTGTCAAAGTCCCAGTCCTCTGTTTGACACACCTTTTTAAACCACGCAGGGTCAATAGTATCACTGCTCAATCAAGTGTTGACTGTGGAATGTATTAATATCAGTTTATTAACTGGAGCAATCGTTTACCTAAACGACTAAATCCATATCACAAATGCAGATCTCTCACTCGCACTCATTACGATGTGAATTTATAAAGAGAAACAGATTTTCTTTTTCAAAAAGGACATTTGTTTAAGAAAGGTTGGATAAATTATCTGACATCTGAAACCATGCCTATCATTCACTATGCACCATCAAGTTATATATATTTTCCCAGTAAGCAGGGGTGACAGTAATTTTAATACATTTACACTCGGTACTGTAACACAATGTTTTTTCGTTTACTTGTACTTTTTTATCATTAATTTAATTAATTTTAAATTCAAATATTGCACTTTGCTACATTTCAGCTTGCATGTGTTTACAGAGTAAAAACCAAAGTTACACGTTCTTTAGACAAGCAATGTCACTTTTTTAAGCAAAAGTACTTTACAGTAAAATATTGTAGTATTCTTTCTATCCTGATGGTACACTAACTATATTCATGATTTGTCATATGACACAATTTTTTTTAAAGATTATTTTTTGGGCTTTTCCACCTTTAATGAACAGGACAGGTGAGAAAGGAGAAGACATGCAGGAGATCATCACAGGTCGGAGTCGAACCCTCGACCGCTGCGTTGAGGCATAAACCTCTCAATATATGTGCGCCTGCTCTACCCACTGATCCAACCCGGCCACGTCATATGACAAATTTCTAACAGTGATATGGAACTGTGTGTAAACATAGAGGCGTTAATAAAGAAACTAATATGGTGCCCCCCCTTGCTTGGCTTGGCACAAGAGCGCTTTTGCTTCTCAAAGTCTTCTTTCTGGGTGAAAAGAATAGCAGTATTCATGGTCATTATGATCAGTTCATTGGTATTCTGCGGATCCGGCAGAATTCCGCAGAATTTTCCCAGATTTGTTTAAACAAATAATAAAAAATGAAATAGCACTCAGTCTGTTAAGACATCTCCTTCCAAAGCTAAAGCTCAATTCCGCAGTTTTTCATTCCGGATCACTGAAAGCTGAAAAAAAAATCTGCAGATTGTGTTTGGGTCTGCTCATAAGTTACATTAAACAGAGATGTACTATATTGATACTAAATCATTTCCCCACAGTAACCACTGTAGAACCACTACTAAATGTTTGGACTACAGTTAAAATTAAATTCAAACTGAAACTGGATCTTTGCCAATATTAGTCATAAATTAGGGGGGGATTTCCACTTCATCCAGCATGTGCTTCTCATAATATAGTACAGCTCAGCTGAACTTGATGGGAACCAGTCTGTACTCAAGCTCAACAGCAGAGAGACAGATTGGGACGATGATGATGTCATCTAAGTCCTTATGCCGCAACTGCCGGGACAAGGTCATAGCTGTACTGACATATGGCTACATTATACAACATATATGAGCCCACAGAATCCCTTACTAACTCAACATCCATACACCAACTTCACAAAGTGTCCCCCGAGGACATTGTCATTCATTAGTTAATAATGAATATCGTCCAGGGGCGCGTTGAGGGATGGATAAATACTTTTTCCAAATTTTGTGTGTGTGACTTATCATCAGGGAACAGAACATGAAGTGATGTCAGGAGAAAGGCTGCTCTCTCAGCCAAAAGATAACCCTAAACTGATGTAAGTAAGTGTGTGGGTGTGCGTGCGCGTGTTTGTAGCAGAGCTGCAGGTGATTCAGGCATCCCTGGATGTGTAAATGAATGTGATCAAAAAATCAAAATAGATTTAGATTTACTGGTGTAAGTTACAGTGTTTGTGTTATGTTGTGAATGTGGACAGATGTGTGCACGTGCATTATGATTACATTACTCAGGATCAAAAACTAGCGAGTCCACAATTTTGCTAACAAAAGCCAAACATCAAGCCAGTGCAACAACACAAGACGTAGCCGACCTAGCCAGCCGGCTACTATTACCGGCTCATCCAGCAGCAACATGGCCAGCTCGGCTCGCCGTCTGACTTTTATTTTGCAAATCTCTCGCCGACGGCTAAAAGCCCATCTGAGATTTTCTCTTGCTCGGTCACTCCTTCCTTTTCTCTTCCAAGCTTCTTCGCAGTGGTGATACGCCGGTATACGCGGTATAACTCACTAAAAAAGCTCCAGGATTTCCATACACCCACTTAAAAATGCCCAATGACACACAACAACATACTTTCCATTATATTTTTGACATATTTTGAATATGAGTTTTTTTTTTCTTTGCATAGGCTAAATAAAGGTATTTCAGCTGTGAATTGGTGCATAAAAGTGTATCAAAATGCAAGAAATGAAGTCTTTGACGCTCAAAATTTCCCTGGGGCTGGACACCCAGACCCCACCCCCCCCAAAGTCCCATTCTGGCCCATACATATACAGTACAGTATACCCACTACAATACATTAGACTACACCACTGCTTCCTCAGTGTCCTCTTCAGTCTCTTTGCCTCTGCCGTGATGTCCGTAAAGCCTGCTGAAGCCGGTTCCGTCACCTGCTGGCTTCGCTCCGGTTCCAAAAACTCGTATTTCTCAGTCCTCCATAATGCTCTCTGTGCTCTCTGTGTGCAGCTACTCAGTGAAAAGATCAGCGGGGCCGAGGGGACCAAGCTGGATGAAGACTTCATGGAGATGGAGAGGGTGAGTTGAGTTCAGAGCAGACATGCTCTCATGGTGGATGCATAGTGTCACACATGGCAGTGCGGGGTTATTTTTTATATAGTACAGGCAGGAGATAAGAGCTCCTAATAGGGCTGCTCAATATATGTTGTTGTTTTTTATCGCCATCGCAATATCAACTGGCGCAGTAACCACATCGCGAAAGGCTGCGACACATAGCTAAAGACTCTCAGAGATTTTTTGTTAGTTGAAGAAGAAAATAGAAAAGAAAATATCAGCAGGCTCAGGTTAATATTCTAAGTGTCTGACAACATTATGGGAAGGATCCCTTCATAGATAGCCCTTTAAAACCTCTTTGAGACCTTTCTGTTTAACCAGAAACTGCTCTGAAGTCGCTAGCGCTAAACCCACCAGACTCCATTTAAAAAAAACAATACTTTAAGCGTGTATAGAGCCAACATATTTTCACATGTAAATCGGTAAACTATGTGTTTATTTCAACCAAAACTAGAGTTGTGATGGTTGGATAAAGTGGAAAGACAACCCAAAATGGCTTTTCATAGTTTGATTTTGTTTCTGTCGACTTTGAATGAAGTGTATTTAATGATGCTAAAATAACTGTTTATTTACATGGAGTCTGGTGGGTTTAGCAAACCCAATTGTGGGTTGATGTTTTTATGTTTAAAAAAAGGATCTTACTCTTTACCAGAAAGGTCCACCTTTCCATAATGTTCTCAAACACTTAGAATATTAATCTGAGCCTGTCAGTGGCAAAAGGAGCACTTTTGTGAAGGTAAATACAAGCTGGACAATTGCCCTATTAACTTACATTGTAGCTTGATTCGCCGCTGCCGACTGCAGCGATCTGGCGTAATACGGGACCAATGTCAAAGATTGTTGTTCTCATTAATCATTTAGACACAAAAACATAGGAAAATAGGTGAAAAAAAAAACGGTAGTTACCCTTTAACTTAAAGTTTTTCAATAATCTCCTCTGAACAGGATTTGATCTCTGTTTGGTTTCAGAAAAAAAAGCTATGATAGGCAGATAATCTTAAGGTTTTCATTTGGTCACACTACGGTACAATGGAGCTGACATCGGAGGATGCAGATTATGGTTGTTATGAAAGTGCAAATAAACACAAAAATGTATAGGTACTCACATGAGAACGTAGCAGAGCCTAAATACTTTTGTACCGCACACACAACCGCGCCGAGCCTACACATGCACCCCCTGACACCCACAGGTTCTTCTTCCTTGGCCCGTGCTACACCCTTCTACCAAGTGGCATGAAAATCGACAAACAAACAACAAACCAACAAACTGAGCCGAAAACATAAACCTCCTTGGTAGATAATTACAATTCCTATTAATGCATTTAAAAACTAAGAGTGACAGATTGATTCAATTTACAATTAAATGTTTTTAGTAAAGAAAAAAAGAAGTTTTGAATTATTTTAGCTTAGTAATATAAAAACAATAGTATTCATTCTTGTGAATTGTAGGTGTGGGGGAATAGATCACGTTGAAGAGTCGTCACACTTGTGTTTTAAAAAAAAATCAGCAGTCATTAGTATCGTCATTCACAGTTTGTAAAACATTGTAATATTCAACCATGAGCCCAGCTTGGACAACTGAATCATGAACTGAATGTAATGTTTCAAATATCCTATAGAACTGGAATGTATTTACACATAACTGCAATATCTCGTCTCTTTTAACATTCGTATCTTGCTCCCATTAGAAAATTGAGGTGACCAACAAGTCGGTGTTTGACCTTTTGTCCAAAACAACAGAATACCTCCAGCCTAACCCAGGTATAAAAAAAAAATATATATATATATATATATATATATATATATATATATATATATATATATGGATCCTATCTTATTCTGTGTATTCTATTGTGCTGTATCTACCACCACAACACTGTCTGGCAAAATGAATCTAGTGCGTGGTGTATTGATTGTTTTCCCGTGCAGCCTCTCGAGCCAAACTGAACATGCTGAACACGGTGTCGAAGATACGAGGGCAGGTGAAGACCACGGGCTACCCTCAGAGCGAAGGCCTGCTGGGAGACTGCATGCTGCGCTACGGCCAGGACCTGGGAGAGGACTCTGTCTTTGGTACCCGTTCTCACATTCTCAGACTTTCTTAGATAGTGGCCAGGGCTGCAGGATAGTGTTGTCAAGGAAAAACTCAGGAACAGCACAACTAATTTCACATACGTGAAGAAGATTCAGGAGACCTTGA
This sequence comes from Perca fluviatilis, assembly GCF_010015445.1. Classification (NCBI taxonomy): domain Eukaryota; kingdom Metazoa; phylum Chordata; class Actinopteri; order Perciformes; family Percidae; genus Perca; species Perca fluviatilis. Next base: position 7,277,014 of record NC_053114.1, read on the forward strand.
TGAATTACACAGGAGCATTTAATGAACGCTCAATTAGGAAGAGAATTTAGGCAGGCATTACAGTTCAACCACGTCGTGTTAGCGTGTCCTGCCGTCCCAACTCTCCCCAGTTCCTGTCTTCCTGATGGAGTATTTCAACTTTTTTTTTAATTTGCAGATTTTAGATTTGTAATCTCAGCAAAACTACCGACGCCTGCAAGTGTATACAGTCACAACTTCACTCCTAACAAACTGTCAATGCAGGCTTCATTTATGAGACTCTGCACACATTTCTTTCCCTGAAAAATTCGAAGCAAAACATCGTGATGCATTTTCCAGCCGAAGCCATTAGTTTGCAGCTGTCACACTGTTTCAGAGAGTCCCGCAATGAAACTGATCCCCAAAAGTATTGATCATAGGGCCTGGCGAATTTATTTCACAGTTGGGTGACTTGACGTCCCAAAATATTCGGGGCAGGCCCGAATTAGGAGCAGTTGTCCCAAATCCTGTCCTGTTTGTCCTGAAAATTAGAGTTTTGAACTACTGATCGTTGTGAAACATGATTTAGGTGCTGCCCACAGATGGGCAACGTTATGTCCCTTGCCGACATGAATTGACCTTTTTCACAGCAGATATGTTGATTTGTCATAGTAGGAAAAGCACAGCTGAAACTGATAACCTTAACGATGGCTCAGTTCCATCAAGTGTCCCAGTAAGCTATTTCAGTGAGTCAGCATGCACAATACCAGGGCCTCTCCTAAGTGGAATGCAGCCATCATTAATGGTTTTGAATACACCTGTGCTTTTCCTACTATGGCTTGTCAACATGTCTGCCGTGAAAAATGTATATTATGGTGTTCAGAGTCTCTTTTTATGATCCCCCTGTCACTGATAAATAATACAGCATTACACACACTTTTGCATCATGGAAGTTTTTGGTGTAAACATGGGTTCATGAAAATCCCCCCTATGCACATTTGAGAGTTCTGAACTGTTTAGTGACTGCTTACAGCTTAAGTGATTAAAGCCGTGGAAAGCAGTTTATTTTTGGAGTCTGGGAGGGGTCTGAGTAAGGGGTCTGAGAGGAAACTAGACTTCTGCACCTCCTCCTGGCTCTGTATTACTGGCAATTTCCACCGGTTACGGAACGGCTGCGGAACGGCTCCGAAACGAGTCATTAGGTTTCCATTAAAGTCAATGTGTTTATTTTCTAGACTGCGGAACGGCTGCGTTCCAGGGCCCAGCTCTGGTGGTCCGCAGCCCTCCGGAGCAGATACGCAGAGCTTCTATTTTTGCCGGACACCAGAGAGCTCCGCAGCAATTCAGCACAATTCAGATTGTGTGCGGGACAGGAAGTCGAGCACAGAAACAAAATAAAAACATCCGGTTAATTTTCAAAATAAAATACAGCGTGCGCACAGCGGATCATATTTCCCCGCACTACACCTTGAAAACACAGCACAGAGCTGTTTCCCCTCTACTCCTCTGGATGGAAACAAGCTGTTGTTGGTTTCGTGGTTCTATTCTACGTGAATTCGCGAGATCTCGTGGGTCCTCGTGACTACAGCTGTCAGTCATGGCCGCAGCCGTTCCGCAACAAATCCAGACCCGGTGGGTATTGACGGACGGCGGAGCATGGAGCCGTTCAGCCACGGAGCCGTTCCGCAACCGCTGGAAATTAGGAGTTACAGCTGCAAAGATAAATCAATCATTCAATTAGTTCTCAACTATTTAATTAATCAGCAACTATTTTGATGAATCAATTAATTGGTTTGATAATTAATTTTGTATGACAAAAAATCAAAACTTCTCTGACTGCAGCTTCTTAAATGTGAATATCTTCTAGTTTTCTTCCCTCCTCTGTGACAGTGAACTGAATATGTTTGAGTTGTGGACAAAACGAGACATTGGAGGACAATCATCTTGGACTTTGGGAAACACTGATCCACATTCAATTTTTCTTGACATTTTAAAGAAGAGGTCTCTCTACATCAGGGATGTCAAACTCTATCTCACTAAGAGCCACACTGGAAAATGAGAATCCCATCAAGGTCCAGACGTGTAGAGTTTATTGACATGCTTTTATATAGTCGAAAGAGCAAAATATCTTTGACTGGATTGTTGCATGTCTCAAATAGCTTTTCCCACTTACAGTTTGGTCCACACAAAAGCCTTAAAAAAAAGTCAGGAAAGATTTTCCCTAGCTATCATAGAGTTTAGTCAAGCAAACAATCATGATTACATTTTTAAAAGGCTACCCGACTCACACCTGTTTCACAGGTTTGAATATGCACACTCTCTGGGTCTGTGGGAATTTATGAGTCTCAAAGTCGGCAAATCTGCCAAATTCTGCTTTGAGTTTCGCATAATTACAGTCTGAAAAACTCTTTCCCATCCTTTTGGTTTGGCGCACAACAAGGCGGGCCATAATTTGTGGGCCGGATCAAAATTTGCGAAGGGCCGGGTTGGATAGAGGATGGATACCTCAACTGAGCCCATCAGGACCCGACAGTACCCAACATGCCGGGCCGGGTTCGGACAGATATTTAGAAATTATGTTCGGATTTCGGGTCAGGCTCGGTCACATCAGCGCGATAAGGCATTGAACATTTTAAATTTAAAAAAGCTTATCATGTAGGTACGCGCCTGTGTTAATGTGCGCTTGTTGCCCCGTGTGCGCTGATGCGCTCATCTGTTGGCATTTCGGAATGCCTTCCTACAGTTGCACATTGCTTAATGTGTCATTAGTATGAGAAAAAAAACAAGATTTTAACTGTGTCGGGCTCGATATAAATATCTTAATGCCTGTCGGACGCGGGCCGGGCTCTGACAGAAAAATGTGGCCCGATCCGCACTCTTGTGTGCTCTACACCAAATCCTGGAGATTTTTGCCTTCTACCCATAGCAGCTTAAAATAGGGAGAATGAGATATTTCTCTACTGACAATTTCAGACTTTGAATCCCATATTTGTAGGATTTCAAAAAGGTAGTATTTAAAAACAAACACTATCACAGACACACAGCAAACCTGTGAGGCTAGAACTAAGACGTGGCGCACGTGTCCAAATGATTTCCGTGTCATAGTATCCCGCTGAGACGAGCACACAGGTTTATTGAAAAGATGTGCTTTGTCTCTGCGTCCTGCAGGCTGTGCTCTGTTGGACATGGGCGAGGCCATGAGGCAGATGGCAGACGTGAAGGACTCTCTGGACATAAGTGTCAAACAGAACTTTATTGACCCGCTGCAGACTCTACAGGACAAGGACCTGAAAGAGATCACGGTACGTTGCAGCAGCTTGTGCCCTGGTAACTGAACTCATACAAGGTGAAAACACAAGCCGTGTGCCATTTCTAAATATATGATTGGCAGGGTACACAAACTGCACTGTGAGAGACTAATGTTTGCAACACAGGGGAAACGTGACAACACTTCCAGGGTGTGCCAAGAGCGGTAATCTGCTGTCAGGCATTGAATCTTGCCTTCATTTCATCTACAGAATGCACACAGTGGGTCTTAGGTTTTCAGTTCCAACCATTAATACTACACTATAAAAAATACTCCGTGAAAAGTAAAAGCCCTGCTTTCAAACAAACAAACAAAAACAATTCTTAAGTCAAAGTACAAAAGTATTATTTAGAAAATCATCAGGATCAGAAGTATTTAAAGTCTCTTCGAGATGGAGCTACTTTTAATTACTTCAATAACTTCACAGTTCACAGTCTCTAATACTGTATTACATTTTGTTTGATCATATGTTTTGTAGATCAAATCTCAATCTAAAAAGTAACCACTAATCAGTCCTTCCAGAAAAATGCAGAGTTTTTTTTGTGATTGTTGTTGGCAAAACTCCTTGATTATGCAGCACGTTTGCTTAAAAAATGCTATGGAATATGCGGGATATTTATGCAATTTTATGCGATGAAATTGCGGGAACTTGCAAAAATTGCGGTTTGATGAAAAAGAGAAAAAAAGTGATTCCCCCAACACCCTGCTTTTCTATGATGTTCATGTCGCGTAATTACGTCACTTCATAACGTTCCCATGGCAACAGGGGAAAATGGCTGCTCTTGTGTGAAGTAAACACAACATTTTTCAACTTTCTACTAGGATATATGTGACTTTTCTGCAACGAAAATGCGGAGATTATGAAATCATGCAAGCCCCGCGTATTTTGCACGGAAATCGGCAATTTATGCGACGAAAGTGCGGCGTATTTGAAAAAGTGCAGCCCCCGCATAAATATGCGGACTTTGGCTGATTATGCATTGAATTATGCAATCGCATAATCACGTTTTTCTGGAGGGACTGACTAATGGCACTTTTCCATTACCTGCTACCTGCTCACATCGCCTCGACTCTACTCGCCTGGTACCTGCCTTCAGGTCCTTTTTTTAGTACCACCTCAGTCGAGGTTCCAAGCCAGCATGAAAAGGGGGGTGTCCTGTGTTTTTTTTTTTTTGCTGCCTCCAGCTTCATTTGAAACAAAAGGTGTCTTCTGGCTGTGGCTACAACAACACACCCTCGACGTTCTGCGTGTGTGTCGCGTTAGGTCACGGCAGTTTACTGCGGCGCCGCTATGAGGACCAGCCACGCTGAGGCGGTACTAAAATGAGTGAGAATAGTAGTAGTATCCATACTGTCGCTGCTCTAGTTGGGGGACTCGGGCGTTGCCTACCTACCCTAATGGTATAGTCCGCTCCTTGACTCACAGCTGGTCATTCAGCTCTTACTGATCCTGATGTGTTCATGAATCTGAATTCTCAGAGAACTTACAAACAAATAACTTATTATGTTATACATTTTATTTATGTAGTGCTTTTTTATGACACTTTACTTTACTTTTAGCACACTATGTTTGTGTGAGTTTCGATACAAAAGACACATTAGAAGAATGATCCGTTGCACAGGATGAAGATACATGGTCCTGTCTGTGTTTGCAGCACCACCTGAAGAAGCTGGAGGGCCGGCGGTTGGACTTTGACTATAAGAGGAAGCGTCAGGGGAAGATCCCTGACGAGGAGATCCGGCAGGCTGTGGAGAAGTTCGACGAGAGCAAAGAGCTGGCCGAGAGGAGCATGTTCAATTTCCTGGAGAATGACGTACGAGAGCGTAGATCTTCTAAAGGAACAATAGACCAATAGGGAGTATTAAACATCATTTAAACATGTCAACTTACCAACTAGAAACATGCAAATACCTAGAAATTATATATATATATATATATATATATATATATATATATATATAAAATGTAATATGAGTTACAGAATTGTGAAATCGTGAACAGCCAGCTGTTTACCATGAAGGGTAGATATATTGATATTAAATAAGTGAGAAATTTACAGAGCCGCCCTGGGGTCAGCTGAGAAAAAAAAACTAAACCGTGCCCACAGAATAAAAATCTGTTCCCTCAGTTTTATAAACGTGCGCAAAGTTAGAAAGATATTCACAAATTTGAACTTCCGGGATCAATTACTCGACAGTGAAATGTTAGGGACCGTCTACAAACTAAAACACCGAAAAGAGATACAACAAAAATATTTATTAATTTAATGATTAAATAATGTAGTGTCTCCAGACTTACCTCAATTATAACCTGTCTCCTGCTAGTTGTACTACAGCACTTACTTTAATAAAATAAGCATATTCATAATTTTGGTAAATATTTTTTGCCAAAAAAATTTAATGTATGTCCTAAATCCAAAGTCATGTCTCCAAAACTACTCCACACATAGAAGGCCCCCTGCTGGTTGTACTACAGCACCTTAACTTTCAAAAATAAGCATAATATAATTTTGGGGAATATTTTTTACCAAAAACATTTAATATTTTAATAATTGAATAGAGTCGTGTCTCTAAACTTACCTCACAGATAATGACTCTTCTGCTGGTTGTACTACATCACTTACTTTTGAAAAATAGGCGCATGCATAATTTTGGGGAATATTATGCATATATAATAATAATATTATTATTATGAATCCGTGACATTACATTTACATTACATTTATTAAACCGAGGGAACGGATTTTTATTCTGTGCACACGGTTTAGTTTTTTTTTTGTCCTCAGCTGACCCCAGGGGGGCTCCATAGAAATTCATATGACAGACATCAAAATAGTTTAGATGGAGTCAGTATAGTTGTTTCTGATTGGTTGGCAGGTATCCATTGAAATGATGCATCGGGACATTCTGAGACAGAACCAGGCGCACCACACTGCCTTTTTTTGTTGACGCCTACAGTTTACAGTTTTCTGAAGCAGATAATGCAGAGAACTTTGATACACACATTGTGAAACACATGGAGACCCACAATCGGACAAAATCTGCAATTAGCCATCCATTTTTGTAAAACGGCCCATATCTGAGCTTTACATAGTTGATTTCTCGCATAAAAAAGTTTCAGAAGTGAATTTTGTAATGGAATATTACAAGAAGATCTGCGTGACCTAGCTAGATTCAGAAGACTACCTGATCTCAGGTCAAAGGGGTCACATGCTTAAAAAGTAGGCATGATTTTATTTTACAATGCACTGACATTCAGTGTATACAAAGTCATTACAGTATTAAGTATGTAAGTATTATACAGTATTAAGGGTAATGAGTTTTCCAAAGGAGTTATGTCACTTAGCTGGAGGGTAAGTGTGTGTGTGTGTGTGTGTGTGTGTGTGTGTGTGTGTGTGTGTGTGTGTGTGTGTGTGTGTGTGTGTGTGTGTGTGCGCGCCCACGGCCCACAGGTGGAGCAGGTGAGCCAGCTGGCGGCGCTGATCGAGGCGGCCGTAGACTACCACAAGCAGTCGTGTGCGATCCTGCAGGAGCTCAGCGGGAAGCTGCAGCAGAGGTGAGGGAGGGGCTGGAGGCCACACTGGTAATTACTTTGCAGCTTTTCATCCCCTCTGTGAGAATCACAGGCTCACTCTGAAAAAAGTAATTTCACTCAGAGTGGCTGTGACACTAAAAGCGTCGATGCAAGTGGTGTCTCTGAGCAGTAGATTTAGAAACTGAGGTGGCGTATGTACTTGAATGAGTGTGCTGTGCTACAGCTCCCTGGCACTGACTCCCAGCATGCAACCTACATGCTCTCTGTCGTTTTGGAGTAGTGCTACAACTAGCGATTCACTAGCAAGGACCACAGCATCAACAAGATACGTTTTAACGATTTATTAAAGGTGCACTTTGAGTTCCTGCATGGTTTTCAGAGCGATTTCATTCACCGACAAGATGGTTGGGGGAGGGGGTTAGTGCGTATTTTTCACTGAAATTAAGGCTGCTGCTCTAAAAGCACCCCCTCCCCCAACCATCTTGTCGGTGATTGACGTGGTTTGTTGTATTTTGGTGCACAGCCTGTGCCCCTAGTGTTTGTTTGACGTGTTGTCTCCCGAGATCGGGCTTTTTCACAGTGTATTCAGGGGGGCAGGCAGCTAGCGGATCCAGGAGAGATGCCTGCGATTTGAGACAAAAATGTAATTGCGCTGAAACCATGCAGGAACTCATAGTGCACCTTTAAGAGAACACATTACATTTTTTTCAGTTAACACGCTTTCAGACATGAAACAAACATAACAATTTAAAAATGGAGACATAAGAACCGACTACTGACGTATAAGATATCAAAAACAGTCTTTTTTTTAGAGTACATTTTTTTTACCCTGCTGTCTTCTCCCCCCAGGATATCCACAGCCAGCAGCCGGCCCAAAAGAGAGTTCAAACCAAAGTCTATCAGGAGCAACGTAGACCTCCTGGACAACAGTCAGCACAACGGCCTGTCCTACCGCTCCTCGCTCCGATCCACTGGTACAGCTGACACAGCCCTGGCTTCATTTCACCTTTGCTTCTTTTTTTTTCTGTAATGTTCTCTGTCAGCCCCATCCCCATTGTTTGCTTTGAGTTAGGCTTTTTTTTCTGTTATGCCTTACAGATATCCAGATCCACCCCGCAGTCAATGGGAAAAGTAGGTATCCCTTTATAAAGTGTTTAGGTGCAAGGCATCTTTTAGATCTTTTGAAACTGACAGTAAACATTTCTCTTGTTCCCCAACCACCAGTAGAACCAAAACCACATAGTTTGCTGCTATTTGAGCCGTCCGTATGCTTTTTATGAGCAATTGATTTCAGCTTCATAAAAAGATGTGACTTACCAGCAGTTTGTGCTTATTTACAAAAGTGAAAAGCTACATAGCAGTTACCACTGAAAAATGAGAATTACAGTCAAAAGTAAGTAATGTGGCTATTATATCACTAAATATGAGCTAATTGGTGTTCTTAAAAAAAGACTTTAAAGTGTTTCTTTCCCCGGGCCATAAGCACACTCAACTCCTGTACTGAACTGAACGACCCCACACGCCAGTATGTGGGTCGACTGTCTTTTCAAGGGCCAGCCTACTGGATCCTGTGCAATCAGTTCATTCATAGTTGTGCTTAACTTCATTTTTTTCTAGACTACATTTATCCCGTAGCACATTGCCGCCCTCTTCTGGTAAAAGTCAGGCTGTGTAGAGTGATACGCTGTAGATTAAAGCACATTAGGGCTGATTTCTCCATTGTTCACTGAGTGTGCTCATTATTTTTGTGTTGTCTTGTGCTCAACACCATCTCCATGTGTCTCTCCATGTCACCCAGCTGATCATATAACCTCTGTTCCTCTGACATGGCCCGAGAGCCCCACTACCAATGGCGACGCTCACCGTGAGTAACACACACCAACTCTGCATCAGTCCTGAAAAGATTCATCCACAGACAGTTAACCAACAACAATTTGCTGATGAATAAATCCTGAATTGTCAGGCAAACATATTATATATAATAATAATAATAATAATAATAATAATAATAATAATAATAATATAATAATGCAGCTGGTTTCAACTGCTCAAATGTAAGCGTCTTTGGGTTTTGGACTGTCAGTCTCATTAAAACCAAACAATTAAAAAGTGTGAAGTTCATTCGTGATCTTAGAAACGATAGTTTGGAACGAGGTAGGCTTACTATCATTTTCCAGAGCTCTTAACCACATCTCAGGGTCTTCATCGGCAGATGTAGTACTCTCATTTGTCATGGAGATGCCTCCGTATTAGTACTGAGTAATGACAAATAAGGAAATCACCCGCTCAAGGTCCACTTACTATTTTTCTCCCAAACTTTCAAACTTATATCACAGTTAGCATCAGTAGCTGGAGATGGCTCAGTTGTCATGGAGATGGCAAAATACATCGTTAAAAAAAAAATAAAAAATAAAATACTTTCAGAAAATCTTAACTCAAGGTCCACCTACTAGCTTTTGATTTTTGATTTTAACCGCATCTCACGATCTTCATCAGCAGATGAAGTTTGCTCTGGTTGTCATGGAGATGGCTCAGTACTAGTACTGAGTATTTGCAACTGAGCAAACTCCATCCAGTCAATGTCCCCTTACAGTGTTAGCATTTCTGGGCTTTTAACCACATTCCACAGTCTTCATCAGCAGGTGGTTTGTTCTTTCTTTTGTGTAGGCAATTTAATTTGAATTTGAATTGAAAGACGGCAATAATGTAATAATAATAATGTATACTTTATTAATCCCGCTAGGGGAAATTAATAAAATGTTTTCACTCTTTTGTTATGACATACAGGCCTGAATTACATACATGCTCAGTACCTATACACGCACTAATGGAAAGATGCCCATTGAAAGGTACCCCAAGCACTTGGGGGTTCGGTGCCTTGCTCCGAACCCCGGTTCAGCTATCAGCTATCTCCAGCTATCAGTCCACCACCATACTCTGGTCCATATGGGGACTTGAACCGGCGACCTTCTGGTTCCCAGCCCAACTCTCTTGATAATGAAATGTATCATTAGTTGCCACCTTAGTGTATATATATATATATAATGTATATATATATATATGTATGTATGTATGTATGTATATATATGTATGTATGTATGTATGTATGTATGTGTATATATATATATATATATATATATATATATATATATGTGTATATATATATATATATGTGTGTATATATATATATGTGTATATATATATATGTGTATATGTATATATATATATATATGTGTATATGTACTAGGGCTGGGATAATATGATTTGATTCTTTCACGAAACATAAGTGCTGATTGGATTTGTATTGCGATTTTCATGTATTGGGATTCCTGAAGTATTGCGATTCGATAGTATTGAGTATTGCGATTTTCTTTATCTTCTTTAAAGGGGTGATAGAATGATTATATAGGGTATTTTACACTGTTCCTTAAGGTCTCCTAATGGGGTATGTAACATTGGTTGGGCTGAAAATTGCCAGAATGATATTTTATTAGGCCCTTAACTACCCTGTGAATATGGCTCTATTTGGAAGAAGAGCTTTTCTTCCAAATATGGTATGCTGATGAATATTCAGAATGAGCTACGCGCTGATTGGTTTGAGCAAACTACATAGAAACACATGGGAAACTCGACAGCAGGTCTCATTGCAAAGTTATACATTGTTTATCGGGCTATTTCGTTATTAAATTCCCTTCTGATACTTTTTTAAGCGAGAAATCAACAATATAAAGCTCAAATATGGGCCGTTTTACGAAAATTGATGGCTAATTGCAAATTTGGTAAGACTGTGTGTCGGAGTTTAGCCGCCGGTGCTGCCTCGCCGCCCAGCCTGCCTTCCTTCACAGACCCCGGCCTGCTATGAGTGCTTGGAGCTCCGTCACGGCTGGCAGCCCACAGCAGGGACTACCAACACCGTTGCCCTGACAGAGCTCCAGGGCCTTCAACTCCTCTCTTCCTGCTAGCTAAATGGCCCGTTGTGTGAGAGTGAGAGCTCCGTCAGCGAGCTTGTTACACCAGCAATCTGTTACCTCATGTTACCCACATGTCACGCCACTTATACAAAATCTAACTAAAGGTTTCGTTAGCTGCGACTGTCCCTTCAATCCTAGCTATGTGTAGCTACAAACCACGGATAGTTAGCTTCCTTTTTGCCTTAATTCGATTATATTACAGTTTGAATTTCGTCACGCCACTTACACAACATCTAACTATATGTCTTATAAACCTAACAACGGTGTCCGATTTCAAGTTAATGAATATTTGTGAAGACAAAGTGTTTCGTTAGCTGCGACTGTCCCTTCAATCCTAGCTATGTGTAGCTACAAACCACGGATAGTTAGCTTCCTTTTTGCCTTAATTCGATTATATTACAGTTTGAATTTCGTCACGCCACTTACACAACATCTAACTATATGTCTTATAAACCTAACAACGGTGTCCGATTTCAAGTTAATGAATATTTGTGAAGACAAAGTGTTTCGTTAGCTGTGACTGTCCCTTCAATCCTAGCTACAAATCACGGATAGTTAGCTTCCTTTTCGCCTTAATTCAATTATATTACAGTTTGAATTTCGTCACGCCACTTACACAACATCTAACTATGTCTTATAAACCTAACAACGGTGTCCGATTTCAAGTTAATGAATATTTGTGAAGACTAGCTAGGTGTTTCGTTAGCTGTGACTGTCCCTTCAATCCTAGCTACAAATCACGGATAGTTAGCTTCCTTTTCACCTTAATTCGATTATATTACAGTTTGAATTTCGTCACGCCACTTAGCCACACAACATCTAACTAAAGGTCTTATAAAGCTAACAACGGTGTCCGATTTCAAGTTAATGAATATTTGTGAATTCCAGAGGAATTCTAAGAGGTGGCTAGCTAGCTCTCATTGATAGAGCTACGTCCAGCCGCAGGCGCTATCAATGAGACTCGCGGACAAGCGGCGTTTATTTCCCCAATCGTTTGTTTAAATAACTCAACACATTACAATTACACACATTTAAAAGAGTAACTGGAACCTGTGGTAACAGATTGCTGGTGTAACAAGCTCGCTGACCGCGCTCTCACTCACACATACCGGGCATTTAGCTAGCAGGAAGAGGGGAGCTGCAGGCCCTGGAGCTCTGTCAGAGCCGCGGCGTTTATTGGTCCATTAGCGGTGTTACCGGTGACTCTGCGCGGGTATGGCTGCCAGCCGTAACGGAGCTCACAGCAGGCCGGGCGGCGAGGCAACAACCCAGGCAGCACCGGCTGCTTAATTCCGACCCACAGTCGGACAAAATTTGCAATTAGCCATCCATTTTTGTAAAACGGCCCATATCTGAGCTTTACATAGTTGATTTCTCACATAAAAAAGTTTCAGAAGTGAATTTTGTAATGGAATAGCAGAGATCTGCGTGACCTAGCTAGATTCAGAAGACTACCTGATCTCAGGTCAGTTGTGTATGTAAATGTTGGGGTGTGACTGTTCTCTTAAGGTTCCGGATTTTGAGATGCTTACGCAAGCAACTCAGCTTTGTTGAAATTCGCCCGTTTTCAGCGGCAGTTTCAAAATATGAGATTTTCATAGTAAAGGGGTGTCAATGGGATTTTGAGCTTCTATGTATGTCCTTTTTACCCACTGAACTGTCGTTATTCAACTATGACAGGGTAAAATCGGTTTTGCATTCTATCACCCCTTTAACAAAAACATGATTTAAATAATACACTTATAGAGACCATACATCATGAGACATTTGTAAAAACTAAGAAAAATGCACATCACGTCAGTCAGTCTGTTTATAATTTCAGAGAATATCCTATTTTTTTCCTCCTAAATTCTTCTTCTTTCTCCATTATATATTTGTAAAGAAGAAGATAACATGGATTTTCTGCTTTCTCTCTGTTTCGCTGGAAACCAATATGATGTAGTCGCTGTCAGTGGTACCATATAAACAGAACATATTTAGCTGACTTTTAAATTAAAAAGAAATATCGATTGTGAGGGAATTCCCCACCCTTAATATATACATTTACACTTATACCAGGTAGTAAAGGAGCCATTTGTCATCATCCCTGTGCTGAGGTGAAATAACGATTTGATCGTGTCCTAATGTCTCCCTGTGCTGCAGAGTCCGAGCTGTTGGACCAGCCATGCTGCCGCTCGCTCTACGACTTTGAGCCGGAGAACGAGGGCGAGCTGGGCTTCAAGGAGGGCGACATCATCATCCTCACCAACCAGATAGACGAGAACTGGTACGAGGGCATGATCCACGGCGAGTCGGGCTTCTTCCCCATCAACTACGTGGAGGTGATTGTACCCCTGCCTCAGTGAACGCCGGCACCTGGAGTCCCGCACAGACTCCAAACGCCTTCCTCGCCCCACTCAGCCTCTTTGGCCTCTGGCCTCAGCCCGACTCGGGACGCGACATGCACGTGGGGCCAGCTCAGCCCCAAGGTGGGAAAACAAATCCAGTCTTCTGATTTTCAAACCGAGCCAGAGAGGTTGTACTGTAGTTTGGTCCCAAACTGACTTAAGTTCAAATTTCCCAGATTACGTTGTTTTTCTCTGATGATATTTCTGAACCTGAAGCCAACTGAAACCCAAGCCATTAAGTGGGACGCTCTGCCTGGCTGGACCCTTTGTGTCCTTTGGGTCCTGACCAAGGTAAAAAAAAAAAGTCTAACAGTCGTCAAACTCTGTAATCCATCCTGTCAGCCCCTCCGATGACGCTGATCTGCTTGATCTGTGTAAACTGCCTGCCTCACCACAAGCCGAGGCTCATTAACATCTTTTAAAGTTCACTGCTGCACATCATGACCAAATTTTTTCTAACTACAAACGACTGATTTGCTTTCATTTGCATCATAGTAGAGCTGTGTGATTTAAAAAAAAAAAAATCAAATATCACAATATTTTGGACCAAATGCATCAATGTCCATATCACGCGGCGATATTGTATTGACTATTGTTGCTTTCACAAAATACTAACACAATGAGAGTTTGGATAAATAATCACCAATAATGTGGATACAATGACTAAGTGGGTAAAGGCAAATAACAGAACAGCTAGTAAGTCTAGTAAGTTCAGAAAATGACATCACTTTACTGTAATGCAGCCTTTAAAACCAGGAAAAGACAACACTTGTGTCTTATCACGATATCCAAAATTGAAGAGGATATCTAGCCTCATATATCGATGTCGATATAATATCGATGTATTGCCCAGCCCTACATCATAGGAACATTAGGAACATTATATGCCTTTCAGGATATTTTCCATCCCATTACATTGTCATATACAGTAGTTTCCCCAAAAAAGATAGAGGCCTTGAGAGATTGCTTGAACTGTCATAGACGTCCCGCATCATGCTGACAACAGACTAGCTCACTAAGAAGCTAACATTACCCAAGTACAAATGTAGTCAGATGAGTCAGCATGCCGTTTAAAGAGTCGCTTCACCAAGATAGCCATGCAGAAAGTTCTGGTTTTATTTGTCCAAGTTTTGAGACAAGTTTGTCTCTAAGGTTTATGGCTCCACCCCAATACAATGAGGGGAATATAGAATAATATATATATATACATATATATAATATAATAGAAAGGTGGCTAAGAAAATTAAAAAAAAATTTCAAGTTTGGGTGGACTAGACCTTTTAAAAAAGAGATGAAGACTTGATGAGTTGATAGTCAAGCCTGTACGTTTAAGAAAAAAACTAATTTTATCAGCCCTAAAAGCCCTCCAATATGGCCGCCGCAGTGCTGTTTTCCACAGATTTTTTTTTTTTTGTATTTTAAAACAATGTTATGCTTTTACTTATGACTCTTTGTGAGGCCTTCATGGGGAAGTCTTGCCAAAGATCAAGGATTATTCCAGTTGATTACAGCTTTGTTGTTGTTGTCGTAGTTTTGGCCGTTATTTCTATCAGTAATGATAACGTTGCACTCCTGAAGTTAACTGCTGAGATTGTCCTAAACATTTTCTTCGCAAGTCTTTACAATCATGCACACACCCCGCCATGCACCGCCATGCATTGCCATGCGCTGGATGTCAGGCAGTTATCCTGGATATGTACTTCTGTTGATCCAGAGTGGTGGAGACCAAAACCAGAGGAAAACACGACTCCAAATAAATGCTAGTATTTTACTCCGTGTCTGTTGGGTGCGTGGGCAACTGTTTGCCAACAGTTTGTAAGGCCGTTATATGTAAGTGTTTGATATGTGATAGAAATGATGGCCAAGGTTTCAAAAATAACACCCAAGTTTGTTATAAACCAGAGTTATCCTTTAAAATATCAAAATACAACATTTGGTCCATGTAGGCTTTTTGCTGAATGACAAACTTTCTTTTCACACAAACTATTTATTTTAGACATGCTTTGTTATGATTTTGTGAACTTTTCTAGCCACAGCTCTCGGACAGTGATCCCACCTAGCTAGAGTTAAGTCACAGTTGGTGCTTGACAGCCTTACATTCCAGTGGGACCATGGCAGACATTAGTGGATGTAAATGGCTCCTCTGTTAGACTCTGCCTGTGTTCAGGCGTCTCGTGTTGTAACTCTGTACATTTCCGTTCTAGTTTTTTCTCCTATCCCAAACTAACTTTGCCTGTTTGCCTGCTGCGCTCTTAAGTGTCGCCTGTTTTTGCGACTGTGAGGAACTGAACTCCTTTTTTTTTTTTTTTTTTTTTTTTTTTTTTTTTCTCTCTCTCTCTCTCTCTCTCTCTCTCTCTCTCTCTCACTGTTTACATTCTCTGACTTATTGTGACATAATGTAAGGACTGAACGGCCCACTCTGTGTCAGATAGGGATGAATGCCTTGGCACACTGCAACCATATGAAAGTGCTTTTTTGGAATGTTGTCTTTGTTTGCACTGAAATGTTAGAATCGACCCAGCACATATGTTCATGGACACGCACCTTTTTCGTTTTTCGATATTTACTTTCTCCTTTTCTTCAGCGTTGCACTTTGTGTTGTTCGCAACCGGGTTAGAATCACTGCCGCATCACATGTATACGTGAAGTCACAGTGGTAGATGCTTAGATTTATATAACCACAGATGTTCTTAAGACTGTACTACTGTATAATGAATCCACTATCTACATTTTTGTGATGTAGATTGGGAATAATATATCTAAAATCAGATGTCCGTGGAAGCAGATGATCCTGTTGTCTTGTGAAGCTCATTCCAGCTCTCTGATTGGCTAGTGATAAGCTGTAGGTTAAATAAAGGTGGGTTTTTTTTGGATTATCCAGCAGAGCCCAGGGTTTATGTGTTAAGGAACCTTGAAGATAGTATTTAAAAATGTTTTTATTATAACATGCTGTTCATAGGAAGCTCTTAGTTTGAAAGATTTGCAGGAAATGTTAAGTTTGATAGTAACTTGTCGGCGCTCAATAAAAAAAAAGGCAAATCAGACATGATTGGGATTAATAATCAGTGAATGAAAACAGCATTTCTTTTAAAAAAAAAAAACAAAGAGCACAGTGGTAAGTATGACATGACATCACAGCACAGGTAATCCCACCCCAACTCAATGTTTAGCTGCCTTTTTTAGTGCCAGCCTTTATTTGTTCAACCACTATGTGAATACCGTTTTTTATGGCACCCAAAATTATTCTCGTAAATTCCACAAAACACCTATTTCTCTCCAGGACTGTGTGTATGTCTCCTTAGTTTATATTGGGTGTTTGTCACTAAATGTACCCAATGGACTACATTCTTAATCTACATTATTAAGTTTTTTTTTGTTATCGTATGTGGACCAATAAAACAACAAAGACTTTATACAATAGCGAGAAAATAAAGAAAATGTATCGGATACTTACTATTAGCTTGCAATTGCTTAGATGTTCAAGATATTGCATGATACATTTTTCTTTCTAAAGATTGTTATTTTGGATGTTGGATAATGGGGAGCTTTAAGCACAGGGTGCCATCTGTAACACATTACAACAACACCCATCACAGAAATGAATGTCCATCAGAAGTTTATTCCTCCATTCAGTCTCCAGAAAACAGCAGGGAAGAAGACTGCAGTTATGCAGTCATCGTGAAACCATCCATAGTAACCATCCATTTCCAAAGTGTTTAACTTTGTTTACAGATTTAAGACTGAGTAGGTTTTAAACGAATACTTCTTGCAGTTAGCCCCACAGTATGAATGGCTGACTTTTGATACACTAAAACAAGATCTCTCTCCAAGCACTGTACCTCTGTTTGCCTTTGCAGTTCACACACGTCTCTCCTCACTATTCATTTTACAACCACATACTGGGCAAAGGAAACTGGCTGCGCAGTTCTGCGTTTTATTTTTCCAGTAGCATAATTTATGCAAAATGTGTTTTATAGATGTTGTAAATGAATATATGAATGAATATATGAATGAATATATGAATAAATATATTGCGTAAATAAATGACAAGCAAATATTGAGCCACCATTCACATGTGTGCTTTTGTTTGTGTGTCTTTATCTTTGAATTATACAATATGGCCAAAATAATGTGTATTTTTGTTGTGTGGCTGTTTGTAATGCTGTAGGCTCCCTGTAGTTCCAATGGTTACGGTACACATTGTTATTTTAGACCGCAGTGTGCTTTTAAATTTGTGTCAGCAGTTCAGTGCTTGAAGCCAGCTCCATAAAAAACACTCTCCCAGTTTCGTGTGGAAAAGCTTGTCTGGTCTGCACATAGCCCTGACCTCAACCTCCATCTAACACCTTTGGGATGAACTGGAGCCAGATCTTATCACCTACAATCAGTGTTGAAAGACAACATCTGTTAAATTGGTAAAGTTTGTTTTATCAGTAACAAAAGGTGTTCCACAGGGTTCAATTTTAGGTCCCGTCCTTTTCACTATCTATCAACAGTATTATTTCATCTTTGGCAAACTGCTGTGCCCATCTGTATGCAGATAGTCTCGCGTTGCCAGACCTATCTTCACCACACATACATTCCTAGATAGGAGGGGGAAAAAACATTTGCATTTCTTTCAACCAATCAAAATCGTCTTGGGCGGTGCAAAGCCACTCGATGCAGCGACGGTGGCTTTGCAAAATAGTCTCGTGAAGGAACTTGTTTTGGTGGAACATTTGTACCCCGCAAAAGAAAACGCCACATACAATATTAAATGGCAACACAGAGAGCGGAAAGTGAGGGACATCAGGCGTGCCAACCCGCGCCGGATGTCAGGCAATTATGCTGGAAATGTACTTCCGTTGATCCAGACTAGTATGCGGAGGACAGTGCTGTATTATGTTGCTGATTCTGTGCACCTAGCAGTTGAAAACTTACAGCATTCCTTTAACATTCTGCAAGAGACCTAAGACTTGGACTAAATGTTGATGAAAACAAAGTCCATGCTTTTTTCCAGAGCCAGTGCTATAGACTACGAACAAGCTTACTATCAAGACAGTCACCAAATACAATTATCTGGATTGATGAAAACCTCTCATTCAAATTTCACACAGATAATCTTGTGTGCTGCTGGCTCGAGGAAAAAGGTTGGCTATTTCTACAGAAATAAAAACATCTTTTCCACGTTTCTACACGGTTGTTAAGGCAGTTTTCACGTCGGTCTTGGACTACAGTGATGTTTATAGGCACGCATCCTCTTCAACTCTGAACCTCTGAACTCAGTCTATCACTCTGCCTTCAGAGTACACATCATTGTATTCCTTCCTGAGGCTATTTTGCAGAGGCACCGTTGCTCCGCCCGGTGCTTTGCACCGCTCAAGATGATTGTGATTGGTTTAAAGAAATGCCAATAAACCACAGCACGTTTTTCTCCCATCCCAGAATGCTGTGTGGACTAGCCAGGCCCTCCTCCGCAGCGCTGTGGAGAAGGGTCTGACAATGCGAAATCACTTTTGGTCATTGGTGCCTTTATTTCTGTAGAGATACAGACAGGAAATGCATGAGAGAGGTGACATTCAACAAATGTCCCCTGTCGAAATGAAAATATTGTGCCTCTTTGAATAGCTAGTATTGTTTTTTTGTTCAGGAAATGTAAAGGTACTTGGATAAAAATATATTTCAAAGTTTGGTACATAATTGAAAAAGCTTTTTGACCACTGCTTTAAACATTACATTTAGCAAGGGACCGTTTAAAGCCTCTGAACACCCACACAAGTGATTTCAGTTCTTCTGGCTTATTAGACCTCTGTTCAGAGGGAAGGTGGGCTGGATCTTGGATGGGAATTTAATTTAATTCTCAAATCTTAATCTACCAATAAGAATGTCCCGCCCTGTCGGGGTCAACAGAGCTTCCACAGAGTCAGGAAGATGTCAATCAATCAGTCTAGACCAGAGGGGGACAGAGTACAAACATATTCTACTTAAGTAAAAGTACTATTACTTTGATGAACTTTTACTTAAAGTGACTATAAGTAACTTTTAAATGTTTCTGAAACTGTGTTATATTTCTTATAATGATCATAAATGACCTCTAACAGCAAACAAGACTAACAGCAAAAAGAACGGTATTTTAATATAGTTTTTATTAATGCCTCTGCCCGGGTCTGATTTTTGACGGCAAGATGAGTGCTTCGGGACCGCCTACAAACTGGTGTTAGGATCTGCAGCTTTCACTGAATGTTGTGTGGACTAGTCAGACCCTCCTTCGGCAGGTGACGTGCCGACGTGTAAGGTGAGCGTATTGTGTCACTTCCGGTGTTCCCGTGTTACAAACGCTAGTTTGCTGCTCCGGCAAAAACTTACTGAACTCTGCTTCACTGTTTAAATTAGCAGCTATTTGCCTGGATTGCATTTGAATTACAATTGTTTTACTCAAGCACTTATACTTAGCTTCACTTACAGCGACTGACTCGCTGAATTTACAATTGTTAAAACACTGTTAGCTACTTTAGCTTAGCCATTAGCAATGGCTAATTCCTCTCCCTCTCCTGCTCTCTCTTGCTCTGTGTGTCAAATGTTTAGCTATTCCCTGCCTCCTTTAGTGATAACGATACATGTAATACATGTAGTATATTCGCTGTTTTGGAGGCAAGGCTTAGTGAATTTGAGTCACGGCTCCGCACCATGGAATCAGAATCGTATGCTCTCCGTAGCCGCCAGCACCATGTAGTTAATGCGGGCCAACATACTGTAGCTTCTGTAGCTTCTGCTAGCTGTCCCCCGGCAGACCCCGAGCAGCCGGGCGAGTGGGTGACTGTCCGAGGGAAGCGTGACGCTAGATCTAGACCAGGGAGTGCACATGATGAAGGTCGCTCTAAACCGGAGCGTCTTCGCCTCTCTAACAGGTTCTCCCTACTCAGCGATACACCCGCTGAGAAGCCAGTTCTGGTTATTGGGAGCTCTATACTGCGATATGTGAAAGCCGCGCCCCGGGCGGCTACAGTAGGCCTACCTACGGTCATATGTACCCCGGGGCTGGAGCGGGCGATATAGAAACCCATCTAAAGCTGCTGGCAAAAAGAACCGTAAATACAGTAAGATCATACTTCGTCCCCGGGTGGTAATGGTCGTAAATCGGAGATCACTAAAATGAATGTTGAGTCACTTTGTGCATACGCAAAGACAATGTCGGACTCAGTAGTTTTCTCTGGACCCCTGCCAAACCTGACCAGTGATGAAATGTACAGCCTACGTCATCCTTCCACCGCGGTTGTCGGGGTGGTGCCCAGCTAATGATGTGGGCTATGTGAATAACTGGAGGGCGTTCTGGGGAAAGCCTGGTTTGATTGAGAGAGACGGCATTCATCCCACCTGGGACGGTGCCGCTCTCATATCAAAAAATCTGAACGAGTTTATCAGACATAAACCATGACAACCCAAGTTTGATATTAGTAATCAGAGGTGCAGTGCTACGCGCCCCTCTGTGCTTCCGTTGGAGCAGTCGCCCACTCATAGTCTAATAAGCACGGTGTCTGTCCCCCGGCTCAGATCGGTTAAATCAAAGGTAAACAAAAGATGCGCTATACTTAACAACCTAATTGGAATTAAAACTACTGCAATAGAACAAAATAGGAAAATTAGATGTGGACTATTAAATATTAGATCTCTGTCTTCTAAAGCAGTAGGGTGATATCAGGTAAAATGGGCCATCAGGTAAAATGGGCCATTTAAGGTTTGGGGGTCCCAGCCCCTCTGGAATTTAGAGCCAATGACTGCAAAGGATTTCAAACTGTTGTCTTAACTGTACTTGACAAGTAACAGGTGATTTGATTGGTTTATGGTTGCTATGGTGGGCGGGGCAATAATTCAAATCAAGACTGCACCAGAAAGCTGCATGGTAAGTAGCCTGGCATACCAAATCTAACTAAACTATTATAAGGATGATAAATCTATATAAAAAAAATGCACATAAAAAAACTATGCTTAATATCTGTCTTGATGGCATCAATCAGAAACAATGTTGTTAGTTTGGTATATGAACATATTTTTAAAAAAAACAATGTTTTTCTTGGCGGCCCAATTTACCTTAACCCACTGAGGTAAAATGGGCAACATGGTTTCAGCTAAAATGGGCCATCATCTGTGTCACTCACAAACACACATACATCGGTTTGAGTGAGTGAGTGAGTGAGTGTATGTAATGCATCGCGTGCGTGACACACACACACACACACACACACACACACACACACACACACACACACACACACACACAGGTTTGCGGCACTATCTTTGTGGGGACCGTCATTGACATAATGCATTCCCTAGCCCCTTACCTTAACCAACCCTTGTGTTGTCCTTCGGGTCCCAGTGACCCGAAGGACAACACAGGGATTATGTACTTCCGTTTACTTTGTTGAGAATTGCTCTCTAAACAAGGGTTAATACAGCACCTTAGTTCTTGTTTGTACAGCATTTTGGTCAGCTTAAACTGTGTTTAAATGTGTTCTAGAAATAAACTTTACTTACTTACTTTACAAGAAACAGGATTTAGAGAGCAATTCTCAACAAAGTAAAGGGAAGTACATAATCCTTGTGTTGTCCTTCGGGTCACTGGGACCCGAAGGACCACACAAGGGTTAACCATCACAACTAAATGCCTAACCTTAACCCCTTACCCTCACCCTAACCATAACCTAACTAAAACCCTAATCCTAAAACCAAGTCTTAACCCTCAAACAGCCCTTTAAACTTGTTGTGGGGTCCAGCATCTTGGCCCCACAAAGCTGTCGGGACCCCACAAGTATACTGGACTCCCGGTTTTTGGGCCCACGAATATAGTTAAACAAGAACACAACACACACACACACACACACACACACACACCACTGACATCAGTTCACTGATCTATGCTGTTCCATAATGGACTTTTTTAATTGCACATTTGAATATGTGGGTTTGCACCCAAAATGTTTTTTTTTTTTTAATGGCACATATGAATGTTTGTTTAATGCAATTTAAATGTTATGTGGCTGTATAAGCAACTGTGTTTTAAAATTAATATTGATGATAAATTACTATTTCCCTTTGTAGTTTGACTGGCCCATTTTACTTGAACAGCTGGCCCATTTTACCTGAAACTGCTCATGCAAAAAAAGTTGGCACAGCTGATGTTTCAAGAACTGTAGGGCCTAAATAATTATATTTTATTACATCATTTCAACAAAAAATTATCAAAAACAGTCATTAGTAATCATAAAAACACAAGGAAAAGGCATATATGGTATTGTATTATTGTCCCAAACGATTTACCAAAAAGTGGCCCAATTTACCTGATATCACCCTACTGGTAAACGAGTTGATATCAGACAATAAAATTGATTTATTTTGTCTTACTGAAACCTGGCTGGGCCATGAAGACTATGTTAGTCTAAATGAAGCCACTCCTCCCAGCCATATTAATACTCAAATTCCTAGAGGCTCAGGCCGAGGAGGGGGAGTTGCAGCCATCTTTGATGCAAGCCTGCTAATTACTCCTAAACCTAAATTACATTATAACTCATTTGAAAGTCTTGTTCTTAATCTTCAACATCCAAAATGGAAAACATTACAGCCAATTATATTCGTTGTTATTTACAGGGCTCCAGGTCCGTATTCTGAATTTTTATCTGAATTCTCAGAGTTTTTATCATGTTTAGTCCTTAAATCAGACCAAGTACTTCTTGTAGGTGATTTTAATATCCATGTGGACGTTGACAATGACAGCCTTAGTACTGCTTTCAACTCATTACTGGATTCAATCGGTTTCAGTCAGAGGTGTGCACAAGGCGACGCGACTGTTTTAACCACACCCTCGACCTTGTGCTGGCATATGGTATTGAAATTGAGGATTTAATAATATTTTCGCAGAATTCGGTATTATCAGATCATTCTTTAATCACTTTCGAATTCTTACTACCTGATTATATTAAATTAGATAAAAGCTCCTACACCAGATGCTTATCTGACAGTGCTATAGCTAAATTTAAAGAAGATATTCCAACAGCATTCGACTCTATGTAGCCCTTAACATAACAGAGGACCTGTATGTTAACCTCAGTCCCTCTCAAATTGATGCATTTGTAGACGGTGTTACGACATGCCTACGGACGACCTTAGACTCCGCGTCCCCCTGAAAAAGAAGATGATGAAGCAAAGGAAACTAGCACCTTGGTATAACTCCCAAACTCGCAAATTAAAACAAATCTCGCGAAACCTCGAATGTAACTGCCGTTCCACCAAGGTGGAAGAATCTCCTTTGGATTGGCAAGAAAGTCTCAAAACCTATAGGAAGGCCCTAAGAAAGGCCAGATCAGACTATTACTCATCACTAATAGAAGAAAACAAGAACAACCCAAGGTTTCTTTTCAGCACTGTCGCCAGGCTGACAGATAGCCACAGCTCTACTGAGCCATCTATTCCTCTAGCTCTGAGTAGTGATGACTTCATGAGCTTCTTCAATGATAAAATTACAACAATTAGAGATAAAATTCATCACCTTTTACACTCAACTTCTAACGGTTCACCTCTAAACGCAGAGTCGTAGAAATAAAGACTAGTCTCGACATATACTTAGACTGCTTTTATCCTATAGATCTTCAACAATTATTGTTAAAGATATCCTCAGCTAAGCCATCTACCTGTCTCTTGGACCCCATCCCAACGAGACTACCCAAAGAAGCATTACCTGTGGTTAACACCTCATTACTAGATATGATCAATATGTCTCTATTAACAGGTTATGTACCACAGTCATTTAAAGTAGCTGTGATAAAACCTCTTCTGAAAAAAACCCACCCTGGATCCTGAGGTCTTAGCAAACTATAGACCTATATCTAACCTTCCTTTTCTATCCAAGATCCTTGAGAAGGTGGTTGCTAATCAGTTATGTGATTTTCTACATAGCAACAGTTTATTTGATGACTTTCAATCAGGATTTAGAAAGAATCATAGCACAGAGAGCCGCACTGGTGAAAATTACTAACGACCTTTTAACTGCTGCAGACAAAGGTCTTGTCTCCATTCTTGTTTTACTAGATCTTAGTGCTGCATTTGACACAATTGACCATTCAATCCTGTTACAGAGATTGGAACACTTGGTTGGCATTAAAGGAATTGCTCTGAGTTGGTTTAGGTCCTATTTCTCTGATCGATCTCAATTTGTGAATGTTAATGATAAATCCTCCACGCACGCTAAAGTTAGCCATGGGGTTCCTCAAGGCTCAGTGCTTGGACCAATTCTATTCTCCTTATATATGCTTCCTCTAGGCAATATTATTAGAAAACACTCAATTAACTTTCACTGTTATGCGGATGACACCCAATTATACTTGTCAATCAAACCAGACGAAACCAGTCAGCTAGCAAAATTTCAAGAGTGCATTAAGGATATAAAATCCTGGATGACCTATAATTTTCTGATGTTAAACCCTAACAAAACTGAAGTTATTGTGCTGGGCCCTAAACACCTCCGAACTTCATTATCTAGAGATATAGCTACTCTGGATGGTGTTGCCCTGGCCTCCAGCACCACTGTTAGAAATTTAGGAGTTATCTTTGATCAGGATATATCCTTTAATGCCAATCTAAAACAAACCTCAAGAACAGCCTTTTTTCATCTTCGTAACATTGCCAAAATTAGGAATATCCTGTCTCAAACAACGCTGAAAAACTAGTCCATGCATTTGTTACTTCCAGGCTGGACTATTGTAATTCCCTACTGTCAGGTTGCTCAAATAAGTCTCTTAAGACTCTCCAGCTGATCCAGAATGCTGCAGCGTGTTCTCACAAGAACTAAGAAAAGAGAGATCATATTTCTCCTGTATTAGCTTCTCTGCATTGGCTTCCTGTTGAATCCAGGATTGAGTTTAAAGTCCTTCTCTTGACCTACAAAGCTCTAAATGGTCTAGCACCATCATATTTAGAAGAGCTCCTAATACCCTATTGTCCTACTAGAGCACTGCGCTCCCAGAATGCAGAGTTACTGGTGGTACCTAGAGTCTCTAAAAGTAGAATGGGAGCTAGAGCCTTCAGTTATCAGGCTCCTCTCCTATGGAACCAGCTCCCGATCTGGGTTCGGGGGGCAGAAACTGTCACCTCATTCAAGAATGAACTTAAAACTCTCCTATTTGATAAAGCTTATAGTTAGGGAGTGAGGAGTTGCAGTGTTCACCTAACTGGCCCAACTGCTTCTCTTCATAATTGTTAGATTAATAATACATAACAAAGTAGAGGGAGGCAGGCCAGCCAAGCCAGATCCGGCAGGGGGAGAGTTCTAAGCCCGAAAAAGCTACCTCTCCTTATGACCTGTCTCTCTTAGTTACCTGTTATAGTTACGCTGTTATAGTCCTAGACTGCCGGGGGACTTCCTTCCTTTGACACACTGAGCTGCTCTCTCTTCTCCCTTTCTATTACTGTTTCTATTACTGTTACTATTACTATTACTATTTGTGTGCAGCCCGTCCCAGAAATGCTTGTTACTAATCCTAGCTTCTGGGGAGTTTACTCCCCGGAGTCCTTATGCTTTTTCCCCCAGCGTATTTCCTTGGAGAAAACGTTTGCACCAAGACCCTGGTTGCAGCTGTCGCCGTGGTCCTGCTGCACTCCCTGCTGAGCTCAGCGATGCCCTGCAATGTCATGCTGCGTCCTGCTGAACCCTGCAGCTTCCCGCTACATCCAGTCACTGTTCCATTATTAATGTGACTACTATCGCCACTGTTCATCACACCCCCAACCGGCTCGTCAGACACCGCCTACCAAGAGCCTGGGTCTGTCCGAGGTTTCTTCCCAAGAGGGAGTTTTTCCTCGCCACTGTCGCACTGCTTGCTCTTGAGGGAATTACTGGAATTGTTGGAATTGTTGGGGCTTTGTAAAATATAGAGTGTGGTCTAGACCTACTCTATCTGTAAAGTGTCTTGAGATAACTTATGTTATGATTTGATACTATAAATAAAATTGAATTGAATTGAATTGAAATTGAATTGAAACTCCAACACCGAAAAGAGATACAAAAATATTTTCAAAACTAGACATATGCTTATTTTTTTAAAGTAAGTGCTATAGTACAACTAGCAGGATACAAGTTATAGTTGAGGTAAGTTTGGAGACATTATCTTATTTAATCATTAAATTAGTAAATATTTTTGTTGTATCTCTTTTCGGTGTTGTAGTTTGTAGACGGTCCCTAAGTCTTGACGTCTCAACACCGGAACTAAACTGAATTAGCACAACTTTTATGCATTTCTTTCACATCTACTGCAGTCAGATTCACTGTGTTCACTTTGAAGGAATCACTTCACATGGGTAGGCACATGTAATGACATCTCAAACATCTTAAAAGGCTGAAAGCACGTTTAAAACTTGCCCCGTTTCAGCCTCCTGGGTGCAAACTGTAGCAGGTGGATAACACGGTGTAGGCAACACCGATTGATTTCATTTTTCTTGCTAGTGACAGCACTCCAAATTTACAAACAACAGAGCTATGTATTGAAATTGACCAGAATTCTCCTTTAAGTACGTGTAAAATTACAGGCATAAAAGTCTACTCAAGTAAAAGTTAAAAGTAGCTAATTTAGAATGTACTCAAAGTAAAACGTTTTAACCTCGGGGGGAGATATATAGTACTTTTTATAGTTCTTATATATATATATTTTTTTTTAATCAAATCAAAGTCTTTTGTGATTTCAAGCTACTTTCCATTTTAGTTTGTTGACAGATATTTTGCCAAAGCAATGGCGCAAAACGTTAGAGACCTTTTATGTTTAATTTTTTTTGACCCCATAACGGATGTGATTTAATATGTAGCAAAGTACAATACTTCAAACAAAACATACTTAAGTAAAAGTAAAAGTACATATTTTGAAAACTACTTAATTACAGAAACCTGAGTAATTGTATTTCCACCTCCACAAAGAAAGGCAGCGGCGTGCGTCCCCGTAGTCGAAGACTATATCCAGACCTCGGTGCTCCTCTGTTTGGACTCTCTGACGGCTCTCTGACTTTTCAGAGGCTGCCTCTCTCCTGTCTGGGAGTCCTGACTCTTGGGTTTCCCCGGGCCCGTGTCCCCGGGTGCAGCGCAGCTCCAGTCGGCCCGGTGGCCCACCACCAGGTCCAGGGTGGGCAGGGAGGTGGTGCTGGTCACGCCCCTAAAGCCTAGGGAGGATGTGGGAGAGGGGCTGTCCGCAGGGAAGGTTTCATACCCCCCCCTCATACCGGGACACCCTCCCCAGGACGCCCCCCGCTCCCTCAGCCGCACCACCTGCCGGATCTTCTTCCAGCCCAGGTGGTTGAGCTCCAGCAGATTGAGCAGGATGCAGAAAACGCCCACGCAGAACATGAAGAGCAGGAAGATGGTTTTCTCCGTGGGCCGGGAGACATAGCAGTCCACCGGCTGGCTGCAGGGCGCCGATGTGCACAGGAAGTGCACGGGCACCCGGAAGCCAAACAGCTTCCACTGGGCCAGGACGAAGCCCAGCTCCAGGACGGCCCGCAGGCACACGTGGAAGACATAGCATTTGGACAGAACCCCGCCGGAGGCCTCGGGACCCTGTGCACCCCGCTCCCTGAAGTAGCTGGCTCGGGCGTGGCTCACGGGCGCCATGTTGTTTGGGTCTCCTGTCTGGAGACTCTGGGCGGTGATGCCCTGCAGCACGTCTGCCAGGCTGTGACCTAGATGTATAGGGGGTGTAAATCACACGTTTTATCACGATACAATATTATATCGATTCTTTGGCAGACCAAGACGATACTTGCTGATATCACAAAGTCACGATACGATTTTCGATTCGGTCGTAGAAAGTGTCAAAAATGTTTTTTAAAAAACTTGGGACAAAAAACTTGAAAAGCGAAGGTTTCGATTCGACCTACGATGAGGTTACATTTATGACAACTCAAAAAAGCAACTAAAATATGATTTGCCAATTTTATAAATGAGCTAGAACTATTCTAAAAGAATAAACATAAAATGGAGATCTAAAATAAAGGAACATCTTACAGACGTTAACGATATTTTCACTTTGCATCGATAATCTTGGATCGTTTGAATTTTAATAATTCTGAATGCAATTCGAAATCTTCCTTTTGATTCCGGTTCTTATCGGTTCTGGATTCCGGTTCTTTGAGAGATGGAGTTGAAACGGGTCACATGCTCATTTCACAGATAAGAGGAAAATTTTATTTTTGATTCAATGGTGATTTACAGTTTTACCGGGCTTTTTCAACGTAAAATAAAGCCACACTAGAGCAAAGCTTTCTGTGCTCCATGGCTGCAACACAACAAACGCCTGGAAATACGGCGTTCTCTGCAGAAACCAAAACTTGCCCGTGTAAAATTTGGAACCAATGATCGGATACTGTGATATGATACGGACCACATTTTTCAAACAATTACAATTCCAAGTTGGAGCCAATTCTTGATGCCAAGTCCTAACCATGGATCATTGGATGGATCCAGATGGCTGTATCGTTACACCCCTACCTAGATGCTTATGGGAGCGGATGGAGCAGCTGTCGGAGTCGCAGCTCCGATCGTACACCTCCCGTCCGTCGCCTTGCTGTCCAGCGGGGCCTCCCTGGCCCGGGCCAGCCACGGGGCCCTGGCCCTGCCTCTGGGTGGAGCTGTGCGGCAGCTTGGACAGGTTGTGCCAGGTGTAAATGATGAAGCAGAGCGACGGCGTGGACACGCTGATGATGTGAAAGACCCAGAAGCGCGGCTGCGAGATGGGCGCGAAGGCGTCGTAGCACACGGTGGAGCAGCCCGGCTGCAGCGTGTTGCAGACAAACATCTCCTGCTCGTCGGCGTACACGTCCTCGGTCGCCACGGCGACGATGAGCAGCCGGAAGATGACCATGACGGTGAGCCACAGGCGGCCGATCATGGTGGAGTGCTGGTGCACGGCGTCCAGGAGGCGTTTGAGCAAGGTCCACTCCGTCATGGTGGCCTGTGGCTGCAGGCGGCCTGGGGGGGGGCGGGGGGCTCTCTCCTCCTCCTCAACTCCTACCCTGTTGCACTCGCTGACATCTTAAACCACCGGATCCTTCCTAATCTACGGGGCCAGCCCGGGGCATAGGCAATATAGGCAAATGCTAGTGGCGCCGGCAGTCCAAAAGAGTAAAAAAGTCAATAGATAAAAAGCATGCCAAAAACATCGAACAAACCCGACAAAAACGTTGAAATCTTGCCTAGGGCACCAAATTGGCTCTGCTAGCCTACACTACTTCTTCTTGAGCTCTTGAGTTTTTTCCCCCCTCCTCAATTCTAGAAACTTTTACTCTCATTTCTTCTTCTTAAGGTTCGTCTGAAATCAGAGCAGCTTCCCTCCCTGGCTTCAGCCTGTTCTCTGCCAGGCTGCCCTGAGAGCACTGGAGCCATGGCGAGAGAGAAAGAGCCACCCCATCTTTCACAGATAAGGATGTCCACTTGACATGAGTCACTTGGCATGCTCCCGTCTCTCTCCAGCCTGGAGGATCCATTTTAAACCTGAGAGACATCAGCCTTCCTCTGCTGGAGGAGCTGCTGATAGTGCCGGCTGATAGAGCATTCTTCACAGATTAGTCCTCTGAAAGCAAACGGGCTCTTCCTTTAATGGAGAGGCATATTTTAAATGATGACCTGTATGGAAGGGGATAATCACTTTTAAATTCTGGATGACATACAGTGAATGCTTTTATATACTAAAAGACATCAAGAAGTTTGTGTCAGGATACATGACTGAGCAAATGAAGGGAAGACACTGTAGGTGAATAGAGTCAAACTTTGAACAAATGTAACAGGGTTTATATATTATGTCATTCTACTTGCCATTATTGTTTTTTAATATCATTTTGTATAGATGTATTGGCTTAAAGGACAATTCCAGCGCAAAATGAACCTAGGGGTTAATAACATATGTGTACCGAGTCGAACGTTCTCTGGGATCTGTTTTCATGCTAATCGAATGTGTCTGTAGCTTGAAACTAGCTACCGCAAACCGGGGGTTAGCTGCTAACGCTAGCTTTTCAGGGTAAATCACTATTTCCATACCACTAACAAGGCTCAAAATAGCACCACACTTAAACGGTAGCATAATGAGGGTCCCTACATGCAAACCAAAGCATTGAGAACTTTGTAAGTGTACAGACAGTTTATTACAAAGATAGATTATAAAGACAGTAGCGTTAATGTTTACATGCGGCCGCCATCTTGGATAACAGTCATGACCAGTCAAACGACGAACGCCGGGCAACCAGTAACCAGTAATATAGCTCAAACACCGCATTCGTGGAAGCTAGCGTTAGCAGCTAAACACCGGTTTGCGGTAGCTAGTTTCAAGCTACAGACACATTCAGTTAGCATGAAAACAGATCCCAGAGAACGTTCGACTCTGTACACATATGATATTAACCCCTAGGTTCATTTTGCGCTGGAATTGTCCTTTAAGGGCACCCTCTCTCTAGAGATAGTTGTTAAATGCCACTGGCTGCCATTGCCAATGATGACAGACGTGCCCAAAGTCAGTTGCACAGTGCAGCACGGTGTACAATTATTGTGTATTTATGTCTGTATATTCATTGTATGAACATATGTGCACTGTGATTAATGGGAATATTAATAAAAAGAGTTACAAGTGGGTTTTTGTACTTTTTCAAGTGCTAAAATGTTAAAATACAGGCATACTGCACTTTCTAGCTAGCCTCTTTGCTAAAATAACATGCTATTCTTTTGTAGTCTGCTGCGTGTGAGCTACTGTGAGCCAACTTTATGAGTGACCAGTACATAGTCTGGCTAGTCCACACAGCATTCCGGCATTGGGAGAAAAACGTGCTCTGGTTTATTGGTTTATCGCCAGACAGAGCAACGGTGCCGCTGCAAAATAGCCTCGGGAAGGAACTTGTGTTGTTACTAAGATCAATTATAGTAACATCAGGTTTAAAAAATGGTGCAAGTACCACAGTATCAATAATTAGATGTGTAGGTTCAAAGGTTGTTGCCTGATGCATGTCTTTTCGTCCGATGTCCCTTACCTGCCACTTTCTTTGTGTTGCCATTTTAAACTCCCATGGATTTCTGAGGACTATGGTTAACTGCTCCTCAGATCTCTGCAGGGTAAATCCAGACAGCTAGCTAGACTATCTGTCCAACCTGAGTTTTCTGTTGCACGACTAAAACAACCAAAGCAAGTTCCTTCCCGAGGCTTTTTTGCAGAGACACCGTGGCTCTGTCCGGAGCTTAGAGCTTAGACAATTGTGATTGGTTTAATGAAATGCCAAAAAACCAGAGCACGTGTTTCTCCCACCCCGGAATGCTGTGTGGACTATAGCCAGACCTTCCTCCGCAGCCCTGTGGAGGAAGGTATGGCAAAACGAGATTAGTCTACACACAACATGCGGTCAAGGGGTTTCTTGAACCAGTCAGTCACAGAAGTGCGACTGAGTGTGGTTACTCTGACATATCACCATGAAACCTCCCCAGTTGATTATTATTATTATTTATTTTTTATTAAGACAATGCACAATACTCAACATTTCTGTAAAATGCGCCAGTGTTAGCCAGATGGCTAATTTCCAACTGTAGTCTCAGTCACCTAGCATGCATATCTTTATGGCTTCACTTCTTGATTACTGACATAAGACAATTATTTCTATTTTTTTTATAAAATGTTGTACAAATCAAGCTATGAATGATATATGAACGACCCCTCAGCTAAAAGCTTTAGAATATAGACAGGATACTTTCATAGCGGAAAGTTTGGTGTATGTGAGTGCTACTGAAGTGGAGATGTCTGGCTCAGAGTCTGAGAAAAATTCATCTGGTGAAAAAGGCCTTTAAAGATATGGATTGTAAAATTCCATAAATTGTGCAACACACTACGGGTGAATAGGGTAACACATTTATGAAACTTACCCAGTCGATTACTGACATTAAGACAATCTATGTTGCATTACATGTTTCCTGAAGGTTTGAATATGCAAATGAGGCATTATCTAACGCTTTAAAGAACACAAACAGGAAGATGACAAATAAAGAGATTTATGTAGATTCAAACTATGGACCTTTTGGCTTTAACACGGTCTCATTCTCTAACAGATTTGTTGTTGAGCTGTACATGATTCCTAAAATAAACATCCCGTAAAAAGTGTGATGTTTTGAATATGCAGAAAGTTTTGAACAATCCACGAGAATAATAATTTCCTTTACATAAATAAAGACATTTGCACCATAAATTGAGGCATAAAGAAATCACCATAATGCAGGAAATGATGTGTTAGACACGCAAACTGTTTTTAATTTGAATGGGGTTCCATCTGCTGTCCTGTGTCTGGTTTTCTGTTCCAGGGCTTGTTGTGACTGCTCCTCTCCAGCCACTTGCCAATCCTCTTATCTGTGTTTTAAAAAAAGACCATTGAAAGGTCTGCTAGCATGAAATGGCCGTGTCCCCAGATAAAACACTCAGTGACCCCTTTCCTCACTTCAAACAGTCCTGGCCAAGCCCCGTCTCAGTCTCGCTCTCAGAGCTCTGCCCACTCGCTGTTTACGACGTGAACAGGAACATTTGGTGTGGCATGAGATTCAAATGCCCTTTCACTCACTCTTTATGGCAGACCGAGCACTACATGTGGTAAACAAAGTGAGATATGTGGGTTGCATCATCAGAAATGATTCATGTGATGATGATTTGCAGTGCCAGCGTTGCAAACTGTATGCACAAGCCAATATGCTGGCATGTAAATTTCACGTGCACAGATGATGTTAAAACTGCCCTTTTTAGAGCCTACTGTACTCCACTCTATACAGCCCACCTGTGGTGCAGCTATAGCGAGACAAAAATGAGAAAGCTTCAGGTGGCATTTAAAGCTTTAGTGCGTAACTTTTTGATATTAATGAACGTCCGTTACATTCAAGTCATAGCCAAATGAGTTGCTACACAGCTAAGACTATCAGCTCCACACAACTCTCTCTGTATTTCTCAGTATGGCTATCTTCAGAAGATTGTGGCGTCCGGCGACTTTCGTGCACAGAAACTCAAGTAAAGATAATTACCTCTTCCAAAGAGTCCATGTTTTTTTAATCCTCCGCATCCTCCTTGGCTACTAGCAACTGTGTGTAAGGAGGAGTTGGAGGGGGCAGTGCGTGTTCACGGAAGGCTTGTATCATGTGGACGCGCCGACAGTTTTGTTGTCATTACTTAGAATTCCTCATGGGGGAGAGAGAAACTACGCACTATAGCTTTAATGATGCATTCAGATTATTTCTCAAACTGCCAAATGCAAGTCATATGTTTGTAGTCTACATCCTTCACGTTCCACCTCTGGGATTGCTCCGGTGCTGCAGGAAATTCCGCCGGATGCATGTATTTTCCGTTTCCTTCAGCTTTCTTTGTGCTGGAATTTTAAATCCAGTGGATTTATGAAGACTATGGCTCCTCAGATCTCTGCAGGGTAAATTGAGACAGCTAGCTAGACTATCTGTCCAATCTGAGTTTTCTTTCGCACGACTATATTGCAACAGCTCTGTGCGGAGTTTAGCACCGCCCATGATGATTCTGATTGGTTTAAAGAAATGCCAATAAACCAGAGCACGTTTTCCTCCCATCCCCAAATGCTATGTGGAGTAGCCAGACCCTCCTTCAGCGCACTTTGGAGGAGGGTCTGGCAAAGCGACTAGTAATGTTCCCACCTTCATGCTGTGTTGTGAAATTTCATGTACAAATGAATGTGTCCCTTAACTTTTTCTAAAAATTTTATTATAATGGCTTTCACTAAGCCCGCACAGAGTGACACAAGGTGCACTTCTTGCTTTTGGAAACATTGGAACAAATGCCTGTATGTCTTTTTAATCACTTTGATCTTATGAAATTCAATTTATATAACTTTTTTGTCGTGTCTGTGTTGTTGTGTTTTACATATTGTCATACTGATATTGACCTGTGTGTCTGAAATAAAAGTCAAATTGAATAGAATTTACATATATTCTTAGATATGCTTCAAATAAAGTGCTTGTGGGATCGTCTAACAGCGTGTGAATGTGATGGCAGCATCAGAGGGGTGGCAGCAATATTTGGAAGTTGATGAAGATGGTGTACAGGTAAAGCATCACGCACAGAGTGTGAGTAAATGTCCAGACAGCCTCCGACAGAGCTTTTGTCTGCTATCGATCCAGACTGAGCCACACGCTGGATTACCATCTTTTAATGACTGGTATGGGACCTGATGGAGCGAGGGATCGATAGACTGGAGAGTGGCCCCTCGCTCCAGGCAGGATTAGAGAGGGCCCCGGTCCCATCTGACACAATGCAAATGGAGGAGGGGGGTTAAAGGGTCCGCCGATCGCAAATGGACCTTGACTAAAGCCCAGACACAACATCGGGCGGCCCAGAGGCGCTGCCAACAGGCACAGAGGTGGGAAGAGTACACAAATATTCTCCTTAAGTAAAAGTACTATTGCTTTGATTAACTTTTACTTAAGTACAAGTACAATTACTTGTATAAAAATCTACTCAAGTAAAAGTTAAAAGTAGCTCATTTAAAATTTACTCAGAGTAAAAAGTTTGGGGTGAGATATACTTGTATATATACTTCTTTAATATATTTTTTATACTTATACTTTTGCTTTAGATTTTCGTTTGTTGACAGATACACTGTAAAAAGTGCTTAGTTGTATCAACTTAAAATAACGAGTGAACTAGTTGCATGAATTACTTTGAGTTTTAACAAATCGATAACGATAATGATAATAGTTGAGGGTACAAAAATAATTTGTCCCTCCAACTAATTCCCAATTTTTTTTATAACAACTAATATCAGCTGGCAAGTTGCAATAATAATAGTCCAAACAGCCCAATGTTTGAAGTCCTTTGGAAAACATTTCGTTTTTGTTGACACAACATGAAATAAAATGTATTGTGTTGCTCTACAGTGGTTCAGTTCTTTTTATAAAATAGAACATTTTCTGTTGAAATTGGAAATATCTCCTCCTCTTCGGCAGCGATTACATGCGGTGTACCTCAAGGTTTGATTTTAGGGCCAATTTTATTCTCTTTGTACATGCTCACATTCGGCTCCATTCCTCACAAACATAACATATCTTATCACTGTTATGCTGATGACACACAGCTGTAGCTGCTTCTAAAAACAGGTGATACCAACTCTTTAAAGTCCCCTTTGCACTGCCTGAAATACATTAAGTGCTGGATGGCTAACAACTTTCTCCAACTTAATGAAAGGAAGACGGAAGTCATGTTGTTTGGCCCCCCAAATTCAGTAGAAGAACTTTCAAAAAATTTGGGGACTTTAGCCTCAATTGTGCACCCTTTTGCCAGAAATATAGGTTTCATCTTTGACCCAGCATTACAATTTGACAAACAAATTAGTTCTGTTGTCAAATGTAGCTTTTTTTCGTCTCAGGACTATTACTAAACTAAAATCCTTCCTCTGTCGTAAGGACTTGGAGACTGTTAGTCATGCTCTTATTTTGTCTCGTATTGACTACTGCAATTCCTTGTATTCTGGGAGTTGCCAATCATCTTTATCAGCTTGTCCAGAATGCGGCTGCTAGATTGTTGACTGGTACCAAACAAAGGCATCATATCTCCCTGATATTGGCTGCTCTTCACTGGTCAACAAACTTCTCATTCATATTAGGTCCTCCTCTACTGCCGAGATCTTTAAGTCTCGTCTTCAAACACATTTTTATTCTTTGGCATATGATTTAGTTTAGGGACATTTGTATAGTGTGTAAGTGTGTTGTTTGTATGATGTTCATTATGTCTATATTTTTATTGTCTTCCTTTGATGTGATTTAAAAATGTTGCAAAGTACAATACAAAGTACCTACAAAACATACTTACGTCAAAGTAAAAGTACAGATTGTAAAAACTTCACATTACATTACATCACGTCATTTACTCGCCAAAAATTCTAGTTGGTCTCAACCGAGTCCAGCACTATATGCTTTTCTTCTAAAGTAACTTCCTCCTAGCACAGGAATTTCCCCAGTGTGGGATTAATAAAGTCTATTTTATCTTATCTTAAAACAAAGCCATTGATGAAGCGCGCTCATTCAGAAAACAGTTATTAGTTTAATTAAAAATCCATCTAGAACTGGTATACACCTGGCTGCATCATATACATTAGGCTACCTCAATCATCAGGTATCAATCATTTTGATTTTGGCCACAGATACAATGTCAGGAAGCACTTTATACTATGAATTCTTCAGGACAAGTAATAAGTTCAAGAATGGGAACATTTCCATTTTGTATTTTAAGTAAATAATATGGCCTAATTTGATCCCATAGTGTGTTACTCTGCAATTGCTTTTTGATTATTACAAATAATAAAGTAAAATGATCATCTTAAAATAGAAGATATACTGTCTCTCACATCACATCAATTATAAACAGGTAAGTAAGTGGTCTTGAAGTGGATTCTTTTTTTTCTGTCTCAGTATTGACTGTCTCTCATTTGGAGTCGGTCTTGACTTGGACTCAAAGTTTTTTGGACTTGGACTTGAACCTCTTTGGACTTGGTCTTGTCTCTGTCTCGACTAGTCCTGGTTTTGGACTCAACAAAGGTGGACTTGACTACAGCCCTGGCTGATGCTTTTATCCAAAAGCGACTTTCAATTATAATGCAAGAAGTAAGTGCAAGTACATTAGCTTCAAATAAGCCAAACTACAAAGAGCCATATTAGAAGTGCAACTGTAAGTTTTTATTTAATTTTTTATCCAAGGTGCAGTTTTTAGCCTTTACTTTAAAAAGTAAAAGTACACAGAAAAACTACTCAATTACAGTAACGTGAGTAATTGTTATTTGTTACTTTCCACCTGTAAAGGCCTGCACCCAGCACCAGCCACAGAGAAAACAGGAAGTGGCTTCCCTCCAGAGTGGGGTGGCGGGGCCATATATATATATATATATATATGTGTGTGTGTGTGTGTGTGTGTGTTTTTACCCAGTACGTCTGGAGCTCCCGGCGCTGCTGCTGTCCCGCCAGTGTCAAAGGAATTCTCCACCCTCTCAGCCTGCTCATAAAGGAATTGCCAACGATGTGCGTTCCCTCTGGGCTTTGTCCGCAGCAGCCTGGGAATGAATAAGAGACAGGATTAGAGCTGGACGGAGAGAAAGAGAAAGTCCTTCTCTTTCTCCTCGATGCTTATAGGAGTTATTTTTCAGCAGGACTTTTATCTGAGCTTATGTGCAGAAAAAGGGGGAAACAGACTATAAATATGAATGGAAGGGCTTCCTTTAGAACACAGGCTCCACACAGACATGTTTTAACTTTAGCTTTGATTTACTGTTATAGCACCTTTCGTGCAAGCATGCAGCCCAAAAGTGCTTCACAGAACAACATGACAAAATCACAAAATGACGAAATGAAAAAAAAGCAAGACTAAAAATTACAACATTAAGACAATAAAATGTTAAAACCAACAGGATAAAATGAACATCAGGGTTAAAAAATATATTTAAAAAAACAATTATTAACATTTATAAACATTACTCCAATTTACAAGCCAGATTAAAAAGAAAAGTCTTTAGTTTCTTCTTAAAAAAATACCAAGAGAGAAATTTTTTTTTACTCTGTTTAGTTAGTGTCACTTAAGGACAGTTGTTTTCCTGATATAAAATACATAAGTATTGTAGTAAGGTAGGAATACATCACCATTTTCAATTTAAATTTGTATATGTCTTAAAGGCTAACTACTATTTTTTTCAACCTGGACCCTATTTTCCTATGTTTATGTGTCTAGGTGACTGATAGGAACAACAATCTTTGACATTGGTCCAGTATTAAAAGGCAAAACAGGCTACAATGTAAGTTAATGGGGCAATTGTCAAGCTTGTATTTACCTTCACAAAACTGCTCATTTTGTCGCTGACAGGCTCAGATTAATATTCTATGTATCTGACAACATTATGGAAAGGATCCCTTCAGAGATAGACCTTTAAAAACCTAGGCGCTAAACCCACCAGACTCCATTTAAAAAAGTAATACTTTAGCGTGTATAGAGCCAGCACATTTTCACATGTAAATCTGTAAATTATGTGTTTATTTCAACAAAAACTAGAGTTGTGATGATTGGAAAAGTGGAAAGACGACCCAAAACGGCTTTTCATAGTTTTGTTTTCCTGTCGACTTTGAATGAAGTGTATTTTAAGATGCTAAAATTACTCTTTATTTACATGGAGTCTGGTGGGTTTAGCAAACTTAATTTCGTGGATGTTTTTTATGTTTAAAAAAAGGATCTTACTCTTTAACAGAAAGGTCGACCTCCTTAGAAATCCTTTCCATAATGTTGTCAGACACTTAGAATATTATCTATTAATTATTATTATATTAATATATTATTAAAAACGAGCACTTTTGTGAAGGTAAATACAAGCTGGACAATTGCCCTATTAACTTACATTGTAGCTTGTTTCGCCTCTGCCGACTGCAGCGTTCTTGCTTAATACTGGATTCATTTCAAAGATTGTTGTTCCCATCAGTCACTTAGACACAAAAACATAGGAAAATAGGGTCCGGGTTGAAAAAAAAACAGTAGTTACCATTTAACAATCAAAATTTTTGGAATATTTTCACATTAAAAACAGATTACCCACAGTTCTTCTGCATTACACATTTTATTTTTGTCAGGGCTGGAAAGCTCCTGACAAATGTAAAAGTCCTCACTGCATACGTGTGTGGGATTCAGCATCATATGAGAAGTGAAACACTGGCTGGGGATAGCCAGGAGTGCTTTGGGGATTTTGGGAAGCAGAGAGGTTGAGACAAAAACAAAATGAGAGTTTCAGAGGTACTGCTCTGTTGGAGGTGTGTTGAATGTGTCTCTGTTTGCTCCAGGCTGTTTTCATCATAAGGACAAGACTGTGGATCAACTGAAGTAGGGGGAATTAAGGGTGATTGGGACATAAGGTCAAATGGGACAGTGTAACTATATAGGGTTTATTTTCTCACCTGATAAGTGAAAATAACTTTTTTTGCTGAGCCCTAGCTGTGAAACCTCATAATCAAAATTGCATGCCCTCATTGGTGTTACATCACCTAGGTGGGCGGGGCAAGCATCAAACAGGAAGTTGACCCTGAAATGCAAGGGGCAAGGGAAATCAAAGTGTGAATTAAATTACGAGATGTGCTGTCCCAATCACCCAAATGTTACATTAAAAAAGGTTTTTGGCTCAGTTTACACAAAAGTGTATGGCACATCTCTTTGGAATATGATATGACGTTTTTTCCTCCGCAGATGGATAGGTAACGTTAACACCTTCAGTATGACAATAATGCGTCATGTGTTGGGCAACTTCTTTGAATTTATGGCAAGAGAATGTAGACAAGATGAAAATTCTAAAACTGTCCCAATCACCCTTAAATTATGCTACATTTCCAGGATAAATCAAAACAATAAATGCATGTTCACCTAAGTCATAATCAAGACTCCATAAAAGCAACATGTAAAAAATAATGAGCCTGCATGTGACACAGTAAGGGGAGCCAAATCAGAATGGCTTGTTGAATCCCATGTGTTCTGATCCAGGCAGCCCACAAAACACTGACTGGGTTGTCTTATTTCACGGTTTGTGGGTTGGTAGGCACTCCAGACACCCAAATGTATGAGCACAAGCGCTTATGTCCCCTTAAAAACGATCACAGCCAGCCCACCTCCACGACCTGACAGGCTGGTGAAAATAATACAAACCAGGAGGACGTGTTTCATTTAACCAACTCTCTGTAAACATGAAGAAATCAAACAGATTTGACAATATGAAATTATGGCAGAACATTTAACAACCCCACCATTACTAACACATTACTAGTAACACATTACTAAGTTAGGAGATGGGTTTGGATGGAACTTTGTTCTGTACATATCCAAACAGGTTAAAGTTGGACCATTTATACAACCAAGTGTCCAGACTAGAGCATATATCTCTGAACTTTCCGATCACTGTCGTCAAGGTGGGCTCCATCCCGGAAAGTGGTAGTAAAACTAGGAAAGAGTGCAAAGAAAGTCATCAATGACAACTCATCTTGTGTTTTTCTCACACTCCCACACTCCAGCGCTGCTTTTACAAATAGGTAGGAACAAGGGAAATGCACTGCCATGTTTATAGCTAAGTGTCTTGTTAATGTAGCCTACATTGTATGTATGTAATATTCCTTGGAAAGGAAAAGATTTAAAAAAAATCTTCAGTTTTCTTATGCCTGTAGTTCTGATCATCTAATAAATCTGCAGTCGAGGATCCGAGTGAAAGTGAAGGCACACAAAACAGCAGAGTGTGTGCACTGTAGGCAGCTTTACGAACAAACAAATGGCATTAAAATCCATTCAAAATGGGGACATTTGTGCTTTTGTCCACACTTGCCATCAGAAATCCATCTCAGCGAGACTACTGACTGGTGTATAGAGCAATGAACGAGGTCCTCTCCCCTCCACAGACATACCTGTCTAAAACCAAACCCAACAACAACAAAGACAATACCACCAAGAGTCTCTCCTGTAGTTCCCCATCTGTGGCAGCGGCCTCAGCCTCCAACCAGCCTCCGCCCGCCAACATTACCATAGGAGCTGGGAGGCCAGTGAAAGGCTCGGAGCCCCCTAACAGGATTAAGGGGGGACCTGGTGAGGTGCTGCTCCTGCTTGGTGTAACTCACTCTGATGGGATTTCCATTTGTCTGGCCTGGCCCTTACTTTCCCCCTGCGTCTAATCCCTCACTATTCTCACCGCCGTTCCGTGCGTCCGTCAGCCACGCTAATCTGCTTTAAGGGGAGAAGCTTGCACACACAGACTCTGATAAACAGAGGGGAAACGGGCTGCTGTCCACTGTACGGGAGCACACAGCATCACACGGTGTTTGTGGATACCAAGCTAGTGGTAAGACTGCTGTTAGAAATGGACGTGTTACTTTTGTACAAGGTGTTGTTTGAAGCCTATTGGCTTAGCTGTCATTAGCTGCACTGTATGTGTGTGATAGGCTCTGTCTGCAGCCGTTCACTGCTGTGTTTATGGGTGTCACTGCGTCACTGCTGGGGCTTCTGTGTTTGTGGAGAACTCCAGCTTGTCATGAACCGAGTCTGATATCATGCATGCTTATTTCAAACAGAGTGGCCTGTAGGTTGAGCCTCTTAACACTATTGAAGTGAAAAGAGAGAACAAACTCTAGTACAAATGTTATGAGTTGGAGTCACCTGTCTGTTGCATTAGACAGGTAAGTACATTTACAGTTCAAATCTGCATTGTAAAAACTAATTTTCTTAAAAAATAGATGAAATTTTGCCAATGAAGTGAGAACATTCCATTGTATTTTCAAGAATTTTCCAGAAATGACTGTATGTATATATATATATATATATATATATATATTTTATATATATATATATATATATATATATATATATATATATATACAGTCATTTTATATATATATATATATAAATATATATATATATATATATATATATA
The DNA here is from genome assembly GCF_010015445.1 of Perca fluviatilis. NCBI lineage: Eukaryota > Metazoa > Chordata > Actinopteri > Perciformes > Percidae > Perca > Perca fluviatilis. Next base: position 7,318,633 of record NC_053114.1, read on the forward strand.
TATATATATATATATATATATATATATATATATATAGTTTTATATTTCTAAGTGTACTTTCATTTGGTCTAAGTAAATAAAATTTTAAAGCTGCCTGAATCCATTTTTAATTTGTCAACTTGGGGCAGCTGAACAAGCTGAAATATTTTTTCTTATAAAGTTAATGCTTGCAAACAGTTGCCTATGAACACAGCCAGCAGACACAGAGCAGCATGAGCATTCATTTGGAGTTGTGTTAGAGTCTGTTTTTTGGTCTCCATCAACTCCTGTGTGTCTTTAGCTGCTCAATGCTCCACTACTGACAGTTAAAACAATACCGTAAAGTTACGGGCCGTAAAAACTAAATCATTAGTTAGTCAGGCTGAGGGTTGTTAACTTTGTCTGTCTGCTTGTTTGGTTCTAGCATGTAGTTGGTTATTTGGAGCTTTCACTGAAGTGATGTCGATGAGAGTAGTCAGTAAATGGAGTAGTACAATGTTTTCCTCTAAAGTACACAGAAAGTCAGTAGTATACAGTTGGGTTGGTTTGAGGGCCTTCTGTGAGTTATTTCGGGGGTCAATGGTTCTGGAGCAATACAGGAGGCCAAGCAATCAGCCCGTTCTGCTCTAGTCTGTCAAATCCCAATTACAAATCTGTCTGCTACCCCAGGACCCCTAAACTGACACAAATTAGACCACGGACCCCCATTTGATTAGATTTTCTCCCAGGGTCCCCCGTCTGATAGCATTTGTGCTTTTAGATGTTTTATAACAGAAAGTGTTTGAAACCCCTGAGCCAAATAATCACACATTCTCTCATTGTGTTACTTATGAAATGATTCCCCCTTTTTGTTGGGGACCCCTAGAACCTGGGAGTCTCCAGACCCCATTTTGGGAACCACTGCTACATAACACCACAGAGTTTGACCCTTGCTGTAGATGAATGATAGCATTGTTTTTGTATCTCTGCCGAACAAAAGTAAAAGTTGTTGGTCCCTGTATCAAACTCTCTTAGGCTCATTTGGATCATTAATTGTGCCTGTATTATTATCTGAACTAATTGCGGAATTGTTAGGTTTATACTTTTGTGAAATATATATAGTATTTTTCCGCATCCATTCAGTAAATGTGTAATAGTCTCTGAAGTGTTGGCTGTTGCCATAGCACATGATGAACGCTATGATAAAAGGAGAAACAGTGTGTATATAGCGTACCTGTCGCTGTCTGCTAACAGATGTGAGGCTCCTGGCATGAGTGAATGGCCCCTTACATAGCAGACATGACATCAGAGGAACCCCTGGGCCCGTGGGTGCCCAGCCCTGTCGGGGAGGTCAAGGTACTGCCTGAAGACGGGCTGGAGGAGCAACTCAACAGCTGCAACCAAGAAGTAATGCACTATCACACATGTGACATGGCCACTGAGGAATGTGCAGCAATCCCTGACAGGTAACACAAAAAATCTGATCTCTTCTGTCCAGCTGTTTGATAGGAAGATGAACTGCATGCACAATACCTCTGGGAAAGTATATTTGCTTTCTGTCTTAAGGGTTCATGATGCATTAATTAAGGTTATTCAAAGAGTCCAGTGGCGGTTCTAGGGGGGGTGGCCAGTACCCCCATAATATTAAGCCTCTACCCCCCTCTGCCCCCCCCTAACTGATCTCGCGAGCTCCAGTTTTCCACTCGCAGATCAGTCTGGCATCTTGAGATAGAGAAAATTTGGAGCCGTTCGCCAAACAATTGACCAATCAGCGTTGGTTTTGAGGCGGGTTTAGGTATGATGCAACGAGAAGCAACTGTTCAGTCTAAACGACATGGCGGCTTCCACGGATGAGATGAGCGTAGCTATTGCGCCAGTTTTATCTGAATTAGAAAGTATTCCTTTATTGAAAGAAGAGCAAAAAACGGCACTGGAGCCTTTTCTCGGAGGAAAAGATGTTTTTGCTCTTCTCCCGACTGATTTCGGCAAGAGTTTGATCTGATTGGTTGATTTGGCCCGTCTATCACCAACATAGGTGGTGATAGACAGATGGTTTATCCAATCAGCTAACTAGTATTTTCGCCAATGGAAAGTTCCCAGATGGATATGCCGAGCAAATGCGAAGCAATCCATCTGGCGGAGTCAGGGATATTATCCATGTGCATTGATAAATAAATTGTAGGTTAACACTTTTGCCAGACCATCCACACGCTGCGGAGCGGAGGAGGGTCTGGCTAGTCCACATAGCATTCCGGGATGGCGTTTCTTTAAACCAATCACAATCGTCATGGGCGGCGCTAAACTCAGCACGGAGCTGCTGTAGAAAAAGTCGTGTGAGAGAAAATTCAGATTGGACAGATAGTCTAGCTAGCTGTCTGGATTTACCCTGCAGAGATCTGAGGAGCAGTTAAACATAGTCCTCATAAATCTACCAGAGTTTAGCATTCCAACACAAAGAAAGAGGAAGGAAACGGGCAACGAGCAATCCCGGAAGTGGAACGCCAAGGATATAAACTAGTTAACACTGAATGAGTATTATTGTTTCTTGTTACATGTGTATCGTTAGTCTTGGAACCAAACCTATGGAGGGTTGGTGGTATGTAACACTTGGGCTTAATATATTTGGTAACCCTAAAATCGCATGTGGCCCCAGCCTGGCCCCTCCATTTGAAATGGTCTAGAACTGGCACTGAAAGTGTCGTTCGACATGGATCATAAACCCCTGAAAAAATCAAAAACATATATTCATAAATATGGATCATATGCCCCCCAGGCAAACAATCCTCACTTTCCTCCATTAATGACTAGTTCAGGCATTTTCAGATTGGATTGGAGCTGGTTGATGGAATGACTTTTAAATTTGTTTGTAATGGCACCTTAAAGTCATTTCAACAAAGTTAAATAGAATATGGTAAGGCTCATTTTTAAATTATCTTCCAATGTGAGGAACAACTTGGGAGATCTGTTTTGTCCTGATTGTTCTCTGCCAAAAAAGAAAATCATATATATAATAGCCTGATGGCTTTATATAAATCACATACATATAGTCATAGACTAACTTGGCAGCAGGATTTTGGTATTCACATCAATGCAGACGATTGGAATTCGGCATGTGTTACTGCTGTTACAAACGTAGCTCTGGCTCGTAATCAAGAGGGAGTTCACACAAATTAATAGGAATAATAAGATGGGGTGTGGATTTAAGGAAGTGGTCTGTGGTATAATGCATGTACAGATGAATGAAAGTGTGTGTGAGTGTTCAGATTTTCAGTAGCATGAAATGCAATTTAACACCTGACTGCAGGAGCAAATATTATCCAGCATATTCTCTGCTTTGTGCTGAATGTAAACGGCACAGAAGCATAAATTCACCTAATGTGGAGGTTGAGTGTAATATCTGTTATATATTAATACTTAGAGTGTGATTGAATCCACTTCAATAAATCTTAGGTTTTTATTCCCTGGACCCTAAATTACAGAGTTACAAAAAACTTTATAAAAAACAATTTCATGTTGAAATGTGGCAACAGTGCGTCTCTATTTAGGACAGGATTCATTTAGTGTATTGCATAGAAGACTCATTGTGACTTAAAAAGTTGACAAACAAAGTCATTGTTAACTGTGAATGGTCTGAGAGCATAAAGTAAGTGACTGTTAACACTTAACTATTGTAAACTTTGTTAAGATTTGTATATACATAGGATAAATGTGTGTGTATGGGGGCGTGTGTGTGTGTGTGTGTGTGTGTGTGTGTGTGTGTGTGTGTGTGTGTGTGTGTGTGTGTGTTCTCGTCTTCTGCCATTGTATATTTACTTGTTAGTATTGTGATTTTGTCTTGTTAAAGAGGGTCCTATTTCCACTTGAAGAATCACTTAGTGCCATGGATGTGTTATCTTCCACTCAGTGGAAGAAATATATTTAGAAAGGCCAGTGGGAAGTGCATGCTCCACCAGCTGTAAAACTGAAAATACAGAAAATGTAGATGTTACAGTTTTTAAATGTTAAAATACAATCACAGCATGATGCAAAGAACAGAAACAATACATAACAGCAAACTGCTGACAGCAACACATAGTCTGCACAAATTCTATGCAGCTAGCAAAACCAAATTCCGCCGGATGTCCCTCATTTTTGGCCAGATGTCCCTCATCTTCCTCTTTCTTTGTGTTGGAATTCTAAACTCTGGTTGATTTATGAGGACTATGGTTAACTGCTCCTCAGATCTCTGCAGGGTAAATCCAGACAGCTAGCTAGACTATCTGTCCAATCTGAGTTTTCTGTTGCACGACTAAAACAACCTATGAACGTACACGTTCCACCAAAACAAGTTCCTTCCCGAGGCTATTTTGCAGAGGCACCGTGGCTCCGTCAAGCGCTAAGCACCGCCCAAGACGATTGTGATTGGCTTAAAGAAATGCTAATAAGCCGGACCACGTTTTTCTCCCATCCCGGAATGTTGTGTGGACTAGCCAGACCTTCCTGCAAGACTAACTCTCCTTTAATCGTGCATTGCCAGCTCTATCTCCACAGCACTGTGCACAATCGTCTTGGGTGGCGCCTCTGCAAAATAGCCTCGGGAAGGCAAGCTCTGGAATTTGAATGGCTGTCGAGTGTGTGATGAGAATTTTTCCTAAAAAAAGATAAATATAATTTGATTGTCAGTTCTAGCTCGGAGGATGTTTCCCGAATCGACCAGAGTTTTAAATGCCAAAAAGAAAGCGGAAGGTGAGGGACATGCGGCGGATCCTCCAGCGGCACCGGAACAATCCCTTGAATGAAACCGCGTCGACATAGACTCTCCTCTGACATGACTGTTGTCTCTCTGTGTTCCAGTCTGTGCAGCGACGAGCCGTTTTGTAGGATCTGCCATGAAGGCAGGGCCTCAGGGGAGCTGCTGTCCCCCTGCGAGTGCTGCGGTAGCCTGGCCATGGTGCACCGCACATGCCTGGAGCACTGGCTCACCGCCTCCAACAGCAGCCACTGTGAACTCTGCCACCACCAGTTTGCACTGGAGCGCCTGCCAAAACCTCTTACTGAGGTAGGTCCTCGCAATACACAGCATGGTCACGTAGCCCATTCAACACACTGCTTCCACATCGGTTTTATTTTTCCAGGCTTTGATATATGACTGACTAGTTTAAAGAAAGCATAACACTCATTGAGAAATATCTATATGTCAGATGGTCCAATAAAATACACAAAGGTAATTTGGACAGCACTCCAATAATACTTTTATTGGCAGGATGCCCTTCTTTAGCTTGTTTCACAGGCAATCTCCATTAAATCCACTAAAATGTATGTAAAAGCCCTGACTGACTGAATGACATTGTCCTCAACTGTACATTAGTACAGTTTTCACTGTGAATAGTAAAATTTAATGACTGAGGCTATTTCTGCTCAAATTAAAGTTCAATTTAATTTTCTTTATAGCGTTAAATCATGACAGAAGTTATCTCCGGACAGGTTACAGATAGAGTAGGTCTAGACCAAAGTCTAAAAGTTACAGACCCCAACAATTACCCCCAAGAGCAATTGCACTCATTGCAACAGCAGCAAAGAAAAACTTTAACAGGCAGAAACCTCAGACAGAACATGGCTCGTAGCAGTGGGTACAATTGAATGACATGATGAACAGTGTCAATTATAATAACAGTAAAGATAATAGAACTATGACTAATTATAAGAGCAGGACCACGGCAGCATCCGTAGCCACGATCCGGGGGTGCCACCGCAATCCAAACAAATTGTGAGGCGAAAAAAGCACAAGCACGAGAGAAAGTCAAGAATTCTGACGTGTTAGCCATGCTGAAAGGTTTTAAGGCAGTCTAAACTTTAATCTGAGCCTCAGATTTCCCTTTTTCTAGCACAGGCATGTAATCTTTCTTTCTTTGGTTTAGTTTGGTCACTGTGTGTGGTATGACTTTTTTTGTTTTTTTTACAATTTTTCACTGAAGTATGCACTCAAGTCTTTCCTTTTATTCAGTTAAAGGTCCCATGACATGGTGCTCTTTGAATGCTTTTCTATAGGTCTTAGTGGTCCCCTAATACTGTATCTGAAGTCTCTTTCCCGAAATTCAGCCTTGGTGCAGAATTACAGCCACTAGAGCCAGTCCCACAATGAACTTTCCTTAGGATGTGCCATTTCTGTGCCTGTAGCTATTGAGGAGGAGAGATGGAGGGGCAAGGTGGAGGCTTTGACCAACTGCCACTTTGCTCATTTGAAAGCCATGATGCCTCTCTCTCATGGGTTGGCCAAATTCTCTGGCCGGGCAAAGCAGAGAAAGGGGAGGTAATCTTGCTTGTTATGACCTCATAACAAGCAAAATTCCAGAACGGCCCATCTGAGCTTTCATTTTCTCAAAGGCAGAGCAGGATACCCAGGGCTCGGTTTACACCTATCACCATATCAAGCCAATTGGGGACCATAGTCAGGCTGGGGGAACGCATATTAATGTTAAAAAACTTCATAAAGTGAAATTTTCATGCCATGGGACCTTTAAAGGAAGAGCTTTGTAGAAATTATTTCTCTTTCTTACCAAGAGTGAGATAAGAAGATTTTTATCGGTTTCATCATGTCATGAGATCTCATCTGACTCTCAAAAAACAAAATTAGCGTATTTTACAAAATACTGAACTATTGGAGCCTGTTGGCGAGTTACTGCCTTCACGTTGGAGGACCTGCTGCCATTAGCTCGAGCGCTTGCACCCCTAAAGCGACTTAGCCTGAGAGCCAGATTAGAAGACGTTTCCTCCCCATGTTGCTCTGCGGAGCACAGCCCAGGCCAGTGTATTAGTGGCCTCGTCGTCTCCCTGTTGCATGTGTGCTCACAGCCAGTAATCTGCTGATTAAGCACCAGGTTCTCCACCAGGTTAAGCTACACAGTGAACGCCATAAGCCTGCTGTCGGGCAACGCTGGACACATGCGCACACATGCACAGAAACACAGGTTCAATACTTTACATTAGTAATGTCTGACAGTTTGTGTGTGACATCACTGTCACACATTGTTATTCAAAGTGTCTATATTGTTGTTGTTTTTGCAAAGAATTGAACAGTTACAAATTGACAAGGGTGACAATAAAAGCGAAGAAGTTTTGTGATAAATGTTCCATGGCTAATCCACCCAGTACACCGATATTGTGCTAGTCCCACCCACCCCAGCTCCCACGCACTTCACACTATATCTTGACACTCTCACACAGCCTGGTGGTAGGCAGACATACACTCACAAGCGCTTTAAACATCATATTAATATAAATTGACAGGTTCATGGTGTACTATATTGGATATTTTCCTCTAGATCATGTTGGCTTTGGTAGTGACTGAATAATTCTGGCATTAAACTGGCATTAGTAAACTGGCATTAAACACTAAAGAAGTTCTACATTTGTCTGATATAACATTAAAATGGAACACAGTTTAATACTGTCATATGTATTTATATTAATGCATATGATAGTAGTTGTAGTAGTAGAAGTAGTGTGATAGCATTTCTGTACTAGATATTTTAGGGGTTTTATATTCACTATTACCAATACTTCTCCTAACTGCATGCAACAGTTGACAGGATCCATCCTTCAGCTCCACCTGCTGGCCAAATGCTTTACTTCACCCCCCTAGGGCTTCAATTTCCCATCCATATTTCAGTAAAAACAGCCCGACCCACACCATGCCGACCAACATGACCTTAGGTTGAGCTGTTTTGATGTGCTTCTAACCAGATTCCCCCCCTACCCCTTCCTAGTGGCTGTGCGCTCCCTCCGTGCAGCAGCAGCGGAGGACGCTGTGTGGCGATGCGGTGTGCTTCCTGTTCATCACGCCGCTGGCCAGCCTGTCAGGATGGCTGTGTGTCCAGGGAGCCATGGACCTGTACTACACCAACGCCATGGAGGCCCTTGGGCTGCTGGTCCTCACGCTGGCCCTCTTCACCATATACGTCTTCTGGACCATGGTACGCTCAGGGTCTGTAACTTCTCACTCAGACAGTACATGTGATCTTTATCCAACCATGGGTACAACGTCAGCAATGAGCTGAAAGATGTTCAAATGCACTCTAGAGCTGAGGGGAACTGCAGCCCCGTTCACTTTACAAAGTATTTTAATTCGGTTTTAATTTAGCAGCTTTAAAGGCAGGGTTGATAACTTTTTCAAATATACAATTTTTTTTACTACAGTATATTCATTGAAATGGTCTTCCCAGCCAGACAGCAATAAGTAACTTCTGTGCTCTGAAAAAGGAGCGAATAAGTTCCGTCATCGGTAACTGCTGTAATCCTGTAAAAACGCCCACCAATCACTGCCTCGCGGTCGGCTTGGAAAGAACCAATGAAATTCCTCCTTGCCCCGCTGAGCGTACTCTACCCCTCCCGTGTGAGAGCCTGAGCTCAATGCTCGTCGTCGCTGCATTGCTAACAGTAGTCATGTTTGCTTTAACATCCGCTATGTTAATATTAGGTGTCTGCTTACCGGTGAATGAGACAGGAAGTTAAGCTGCGGCGTTTTCTCCGCTCTGCTCTGAAGAAGCGGTGCTCATGCATGTCTGTGTGTGGGCTGAGCCCCGAGGGTAGGGGGAGGTGTTAGACGGAGCCCCGAGGAGATGCTACTTTCCAATCTTGCTAGCTTTTCAACATTACCAACCCTGACTTTAACTACTGACATTTTTTAATATTCAGTAAAAAAGGGGTCTGAGATTGCCTTCACACAGCTTTCATAGACAGTACCCAGTAACACTTTACTTGAAGGTATCTACATAAGAGTGACATGCCTCTGTCATGAACACATGACACTGTCATGACACATGAACTCTAACCCTAACCCTGTACCCCACCTCATCAAATTTCCACGCCTTCGGAGTCTGATACCGACGCACAAGGCACTCACACGCACTTACACGCACGTGCGGCCCGATCGGCTATCCGAACAAAGAACAGAGCTCAGATTACAACACACGCAGAGGGAGTGGGGCTTTATTCTCTGCTCAGGATGCCATTACTCCACTATCTTTTTACATAGACAATATTTGTTTGCTGCTATATTAATGTGCTGAATATCGAATACAGGCCCTTTAAATCAATCCGTTAAATAATTTGTTAGATGTTACATCCAAAACTGTAAACTCTATTTTTCAGAGTAAAAGTGCGAGATTGACAGCCATTTGACAAAATAATAGCTTAGCTCAATGTCAATTTACCAGATTTTTCCAGAATTTCAACAAGGTCTTCATCAGAGACTGGAGTTTGCTCAGCTGAACTAATACCCCTCTCCCACTGGCCAAATAACCCACTTAAACCCACTAACATCTGGCTTTTGTTTGCATTTGGAAATGTTGCAATCAGCATTCTCTCCTGGGACAAATTACTTTATTTTGTTACTTTCAAATCTATTTTTTCAAGGCAAGTCATTAAAAACAGGTTCTTATTTGCAATGGCAACCTGACAAGTAGCAAACCCACCAAGAGGAAGGAAATAAAATACATTAGACATACATATACACACACATACACTCTGCTGTAGGCTCCGGTCTGCAGTGATGGAAACACACTCATTTTCTGCCATTTTCCGGTGCAATGCCGTGGTCGTAACTTCGGTCGTCTCGGCCACAAATTCCGTCCATCTCCGCCCGAACGTCAAATTAGTCGGCACTTAGTTTGAAAGCGTAGCGAGAAGCTTGTTTGGTCTGCTTTTGGCGCGCATCCAAGTGTGAGTGCTGCATTCACACCTGCCGAAACGAAACGCACCAACTGTGCAATCCCTAATTGTTTAAGTGAAGATATCAAGTGTATGTACAGCAGAGTTTGCAAGTTTTTTTTGCTCTGCATCGAAAAGCTGTAGCAGGAAAAGTGAACCACTGTCTTCCGGCGCATTTGTCATGTCAAACAGAAAAAAAAATACTTGCATCACTGGCAAAGGAGTCTATCGGCTATCTTCAGCAGGCTTACCAGTTAAAAAAACCTGCATATACACGGTAAGCTTTGTTAGAAAAAGGTTATAAGTGTGGACCTACGTATGGAACTTTGGTCACATAATATGCTACTGTATCTGGCCTTTGACCGCTGTTCTGAAACATGCTTATTTGTCCCTCAGGTCTCTGTGCGCTACCACATGCATCTGTTCCAGACATGGAAGAAGACGGACCAGAGAGTGCGACTGCAGATTCCCTTGCCCCCCCATACCACAACGACCCAACAGACCCTGTCCATAAACCTCCTCAGCAAAGCCCCCAACAAAGAGACTATGGTGTAGTAGACTGCAGTCTACATTACTGAACATACCTCAGATAGAAGGGAAGAGGGGACCCAAACTCAGGACATGCCCCAATCCCGACATAACAGCAGAGTTAAAGCCAGGGTTGGAAGACTCCTTCAAGAGCTGCTGGAACCTTTTCGGGAACAATTGAGTTAAAGGAGCAAAGACTAACCGAGACTCCTCGCAACCTTTGACTTGTCTTACAGCGATAAAATGTGACATTGTCCCAAAATAAGAAGAGTCATTCTGGCAACTGTGGACATGTTCGGTATCTTCTAGAGTCTACAGTGACAATCAGTATCATTGTTTCCTGAAGACAACGAAGCATCCTGGACTTATCTGACAATCCAGTTGTTTTTCCTCCTCGTGGAATAAGCTCATGAAGACAAATCTGTTGCAACTTGGCACTTCTAATATCTACAACGCGAGTGTGTTTAACTTATAATTAGAAGAACTAAAGTCCAGCTTTGTAGCTCTTCAGCTGTTCAGATTTGAATCATACTATTACAAACTTTTAAGTTAGGCTTTGCTCATTATTCATGACATAGCTGATCGTAGCGTTTCTACGGCGTTCCATTTACCTCAGAAGTCGGAAATGACGTCACACCCGAGCTGACCGCAGTTACAACTAGAGATGGTCCCATAATATTTTTTGAGTATCGGCCGATACTTAATACCGATCAGATACCAGTATGGATGTGATATGATTTCTATAATTTTTTGTACAGTCTGGCTCGGGTTAAAGCTTTTGTGAAACAGGAACACAAACAAACAACGAATGCCGTAGAATTTTATTTTACTCTCCAGTTTGTCATAGCGGACAAAGAACAAAAATTACTTCCAAGTAGATTTTCTTGAGGTCTAAATTACGTGGTATCAGATCGATGCATAGAGATCCAGAGTTCCAATACTGATACCAGCATTTTAGGCAGTATCGGAGGCTTTTCCCAATACTGGTATCGGTACCTCTCTAGTTAAAAGTCGGAAAAAACGGGGGTAAGGGGTACTCCCGCCCGGCTAGCCATTGTCAGCAATACCAGTTGATAGCAACGCACTACGTTGTACTTTGTGCAGTCAAACACCATAGCAACATGCCCACAAATAGAAGCTGGACAGAACTGTGTGTACGATTGATTTAATGAGACAGAAGTGCTCAAAAACTGTATACAACCACAGCTTTTACTACTGTTAAAGCTCAGAGCAGCCATGTTGGATGGTGGTGGCTGTGTTGGTGAGGTTCTCCCTACTTTCCCCCCCCCCAGAGTCGAGAGCGATGCAATGACGTCTTTGCAGAAACAGTGTCCCTTATATCCACCGATCTCATTGTGACGTTTCATTGGAACTACTTTCTGAAGTAGTCCCTATGAAAATTAGTAATCATTTCATTGATAGGAAGGTTTCCGGCCATCAGTTTCTTATTTTTTGGCACTCTAAAATAATAGTTGTGGGCTGCTCAGAGATCTTTGTTAGTATTCCAACTTTACCACAGCAGCCAGACGCAAAATCATTTTGCAATATTTAAGCCATTTCCTGCATTAACACTTATGCATATGCGCAAAATTTATGCACATCAAAAAGTGGAAGAATCAAACCTGTTGCGTTTTGTGGACTACCCTGAGAAACCAGGATACAGTTTCTAAAAATCTGCATGGTAAATACCAGAGGAAAGTGAGAAAGGGTGTTTGAAAATGTGCAAATGACATTTGTTGGGTATTTGGGTGAACCAACCCTTTAACCTGTGCTGCTTCCTCCGGCTATTCATTTTAGTTCTTAACAGTAAGTTAAGTGTTGTGTGAGCCTTCCAGCACAGCTTCTCCTGCAAAATTTAACTAGAATGCTTTTGTTGTAATAAACAGTCTTAATACAAGTGTCTGACCAAACTGCATTTATAACTTTATTAATTTATTTATAACTATTATGCTAAACAAGTTTTATTCGAGACACACACATTTAAAATGAAATTAAATCAAGGCAAAGTTCATATCTTGTGCAGTTAGAGCGATGAAACGTGAGGAAAACTGAGGTGGGTACTGTTGCTCTAAGGCCTCGAAGCTGGTCACAGTCACACTAACAGCTCAATGTCCTGTATGCATGTACTGCAGTTTGTCAGAGTCCAGTTTGTTGTACGAGACAACAGCGGAACCAGACAGCAGCAGATGTTTTGTCCTCCAGAGGCGCTCCATGTTTCCTAGACGCACAGCAGAAATCACATGACCGCACAGCTCGCCTCCTTAGATCCAGATAGATCCTGAAAAAGAAAAAAAAAAAAAGGGCAGCATTATATTGAATCACTTAGCACCATGGGATACATGCAGGTCTCATACAGGCAGTGTGGTTAGCGCTGAACGTGCATTCCAGTTAGGGGAAGGTACGGCAGATGAGTCTGGAGCAGGCTGGTACTGGTGGGCAGCAAACAGCTGGCATCGTGTGGTAAACCAGGGGCACGTTCAATCTCAAAACAGCGTGCACGGTGTAGCTACTGTGTTGAACGACACATTTTCCTCGGAACGGTGTGAAATGGGCTTTGAGTTAGGTTCTCTCTCTCGTTTGGTGGCTGTGTCACAGGTGATACCCAATCAGCAGAGACGCGTCTGTAAACTCGTGGTATTAAAAGGCAGAGCGCTTGCGCACACAACAGGGTTTTCAACGAACCCCCCGTTGCAGTTTTAAAAATGTGTAGCTAACGTTTTACCGGGGCTGAACGTGATCCAGGTAATCCAGATCAACGTTTCTCCTACCAATTGAAGGATTGACGTTTGGGAAAGTTCAGAGGCTTGGGGCGCCTTGAAATCCTTTTAAACCAAACTTAGCTTTTGAGACGTTGGTATTCAGCAGGTCTTTTACTAAAAAGTTTTTAATATTACTTAAAATGCAAGGTAGTTTATGCTTCAGTTTGATTCACAGTGTGTTACTGCATTACAGGCATTACTGTGTCCGTTGTACCTGTACCTATACAATTAAACGTTACATAGACATGAAAATTTATACAATGGAGCTGGGCGCCGTAATTATACCAATTTGTGCAAATTACGAAATACTGCTCTTCAATTAAGTTTGTACACAAATGGTTGGAAAATTAGCATTTTAACACGTCAGGCGTTTAGCAGGCAGTTTGCAGATGCCACGTTGCATCTCGTCCACAACAAAAGTGCATTAAGAGAGCAGTTTAGTAAGCGGCTCATTTAGATTGTTCATGGCCTGTTTGCCTTGCACCACATTAACATTAACCACAGCTCTCCCCACAGCATTTTCAGGATGGGAGGAAAAACGTGCTCTGGTAACTGGCATTTCTTTAAACCAAGGACTGGCAGGTTTCAGACCAGAGCATTGCAAAAATTGTTAAATCTTATTTTAGTTGCTTTTTGTGAGTTGATATGAATGGAACAGATTGTGTTAAATGGTCATGAATGATCTCATATCGATCCCAGGCCAGGCCCCCCCCGACCCCCCCCGAGTTCAATCAAAATCGTACCGTGGCAGACTTTGAGACATCCGAAAGTATCCTATCATTGTCCGAAGAACGGATACAATATCGTATCGTGATAAAACTTAAAGGTTACCCAGACAGAGACAGAATTGAACTTGCTTCGTGATGCTGAAGTCGTGCTGAATAAAATAAATAAAAAAGGCGGCAGCAGCTATTTATGAAACATGCCATGCATCCTGTGACTGGTACACAGAGCCGTGCACAGCAGAGACTAGCGGGGGGAGGGGGGGGGTGGAAATGCCCTCTCACCTACTGTACAGCACGCTGTCTGTCTGCACTCAAGAGACAGAACAGCACTTCTTCTTCTTCCTCTTTGGCTTCAGTGTAGGCAGAAAAAAAGGGGACGTACATTTTTATATAGTAAAGCATGTGTGCTTGTATCTGTAAGAGCACTTCACACTTCATATTGAGGTTATGGAACTCTTGGTTTTGGGGCTGGTTTCATGAGTCAGCATGTTTACCTGTCTCCGAAAGTGCTGGATGTCACTGCCCGCCACAAATTCCTCATCAAACTCCAATTCAGTGTCCTCATCACCCCTGTGCTGCATACACACCCTGCGCTCTGCTACTTCCTGAAAAAAAAGAAAAAGTGTAGCACATTACTCCTATGGTGACTTACATCCAACACTAGGGTTAGGTTTGGGTCAAATGTAGCATCTGTCATCAGCACTACAAGGGGCATTTTATTTTCAAGAAAATTGCATCAAAAATGGTCTTAGCAGCAAAGTACATCTCCTAGAATGCACGCGTGCACACTGCTCCACTTACCTCTTGGTTGGGGTTCAGAAGAATCACCCTGATCTCAGTGACGGGGCCCCAGCTCGTGTGGCCCTGCAGAATCAGGTCCCCAGGATCAGCCTCCGCCTCGGCACCTGCTGCCCAGATCTGACCACACACACACACACACACACACCTTTGACAGAGCACTTAAAAAAAAAAAAAAAGTCTGTACAGCAGATTGACAAAATACACAACTACCACAAAGCATAAAATACATTAAACAAATTCAGAGACCGAACATGAGAAAAAAATAACAGCCATACAATAAAAACATGTGGGAGCGCCAAGAAAAACTGAAACTCGACCCTCCCCCCCCCCAAATATGGACTGCATTTATAAAGTCCCCTATTTATTTAAGTGTTCAGTGTCTTGCTCAAGGACACTTCAACACCCTCTTTGGAGGAGCCAGGGATCGAACTGGTGACCTTCAGATTACCAACAGACCTACCTCCTGAGCCGTGCCACCCCTAGTCTGGGCCAGCTGATGAACATTGCTAGGATAAAGCCTGACATCCAGGATGTCCCTCCCCTCTCGCCATCTCTGCCAATCGGTGTTTAACGTCGCCCAGGATAGTCGTAATTGGTTTAAAGAAATCTAAAACAAGCCAGGGTGTTTTTTTTCCCCCTCCTATCCCAGAATAGATATGCAGTGTAGCCAGACCATACTGCAGCGCTGTGGAGATAGGTCTGGCTATGCAAGACTATGTCGCTACTAATAATCTAGGTGCATCTCTGTCTAATGTTCTCACGCAGGGTTTCCCCCAGAAAAGTTGTTTAGCCCAGTGGCAAGTGTCAGTGGGTTTTTTCCCCCCCAAGGGCAAGGCTCGGCCCAGTCCTAGACTGATGGCAGCATTAATGTAGAGCCCAACAGCTTCTGTGATAACAGAATAATCGCAAAACTGAGAATTTAAAAAGGCTATAAGACAGACTCCATAGGAGCCTACATTAAGTCAGTGCTGAAAGCTACGTCCAAGTTTACTTAATACATTTAAAAGAATAAAAAAATAAATAAAATCCTTGCCAGAAGCTTAGGCCTGATGGGGGGCAACTTAGGCCCAGTGGGTCACCAAGTTTACAATACACTGGGGGGGAAACCCTATCATGAGTTTATTTCTCTGTGCAAAGGGGGCTTATGGAAATACAGTTACACATAATGTTCTACTCACTGTGAGAGTCTGCCCAGCAGCCAGGATGTAGGAGGGGGGGATGTAGAAGGAGAGGTCCCCAGAGCCGGGGTACAACCTCCGGACCACCCAACCACCCAGTGGCTGCTCCTGGAAACACAAAACAGGACAGGGAGCAGTTGAATGACTTCACAGCTAGTTTGGGTGGTGTCATTTTCTTTAGTCTGTGGCCAGCCAACAGGTACATTAGCTCTCCAAGCTAACGTTTGTCAAAGGTAAAGGTACTTTGTCACATAACACATACATGTAGCAAAATTCATTCTCTGCATTTAACCCATCCCTCAAGGGAACAGTGGGCAGCCATTTCTGGGGACCAACTCCAGATCTGAGCCAGTAGAGAACCTAGTACATGTTTTTTGATGGTGGGGGAGGAAACCCACACAAACATGGGGAGAACATACAAACTCCACACAGAAAGGCCCGGCACGACCTGGATTCAAACCCAGAACCTTCTTGCTGTGAGGCCATAGTGCTAACCATTGGGCCACCATGCTGCCATCCATTCCTCAGCGTCGTTAAGTTGTACGTACGGGACGCAGGAGGTTTCTAGCCGGACGTTATTGTAAATAAACTTGGCGATTGGGTCTACAGGAACAGAAGTTAGTCATGTGTTCAGGAGCCAGATGTATAAATGATATGCAAAACACAAAAACCATGCATGATCAAATTTCTCACACCCATTTATAAAGTGAGAATGTGTCCCCTTACGTATACTTCCTACCAGGCGAACACGCATTTTTTTAAGAGATAGCTGCGGGTGATATAAGGTAGACAAGAAATTAAGGTGATCGATTTAACTTTATGAACAAAACATTTATTTAAATTCCAGCCATTATTTCCTTGTGTCAATAAACTTGATTTCATCCTGAATTGTGAAGCACTTTGTAAAGTCAATGAGCTCTGACACTTAATATTTAGATATTGCACGATAGGCCTGTAACAATTATTTAATAACTGTTGAATATTTAAGTAATCCCCATTTCTTTATTAAACCACAATTAATCTGCAAATAAGAGTCGTGGTTTACTTCATAGGCTGTGTACTTCTGTTATTACATTATCTGGGTCACATGACAGCAATATAACCAAAAGATGTAAGTAAGTAAAGTTTTTGTATAGCATCTTTCACAGATAAATCACAAAGTGCTTCACAATAAAATGCAATACAACAAATTAAAATACAAGAATATTTTAATACAAATCGAAAACAACCATAAAACCCCCTCGACTAACTAAAAGCCTGCTTGAATAGTCTTCAATTGCTTTTTAAAAGATTCGACAGATTTCACACAACGTAAGAGGGAGGCAAGTCATTCCACAGCCTAGGAGCCACTGCTTGGAGTGATCGGTCCCCTCTAGTTTTAAAAATGAGTGCGGGGAACCACCAATAGCCTCTGACCTAATGACCTCAGACTACGGGTGGGAGTATGAAGCTGTATCAAGTCAGAGATGTAGGGAGGAACTTGACCGTGAAGGGTTCTAAAAGTAAGGACCAGGATTTTAAATTGAATTCTAGACTAGACTGGTAACCAGTAAAGTGATGCTACAACAGATGTGATGTGTGCTCTTTCGTTAATGTTAGTTAAAAGCCTTGCAGCAGAGTTCTGAACAGCCTGGAGACGGTAAAGCTCCTTCTTACTCAAAACAGGTGAAAAGACTGTTACAGTAATCTAAACGAGAGGAAATTAAAGCATCAATGATCATCTCCAACGCACCCTTTGAGACTAGTGTTCTTAATTTGGAAATATTCCTCAGTTGGAAGAAACCGTTAATAATTAATTGTTGAGTGGTGCTCCAAGGACATGGCTGAATCAAAAAAACACCTAAGCTCCTGAGACGAGCCTAAGTCACCAATATGCTGCTTTATCTGAGGGATTCTACTTCAGGGGCGATAATTAGTGTTAGTTTTATCTGAGTTCAGAAGCAAAAAAGTTGTCACATAACCACTGTTCGATACTAGTCAAGCAGTTAATTAAAGAAGACAGTTTATAGAACTGTTTCCTTAAACGAGCAGTACAGTTGAATATCATCCACATACAGATGGTAAGATATGTCGCTAAATTGACTAATTATTTGTTCTAGAGGAAATGGCTACAAGAGGAACAGAATAGGTCCCAAGACAGAACCCTGAGGTACCCCACACAACAACTCTGCAGTTTCAGAAATTATCTGATTCACATAAACACTAAAACTTCTACCAGAAAGGTAGGATGAAAACCATTTTAAAACTGATCCAGACATCCCAACCAGATCACAAAGTCTATTTATCATAATATTATGATCAATCAAGGGTCAAAAGCAGATGAGGTCCAATAGGACCAAAACTGTATATTCCTTAGAGTCAGCTGACATAATATCACTAGAAACTTTAAGTAGTGCAGTTTCCGTAGAATGCTTAACGGAAACCATACTGGAATTTGTCAAACAACTCGTGATTCTGTAGGAAAAGGGTGAGTTGCTGTGCTTCAACTTTTTCCAGAATTTTTGACATGAATGGAAGTTTGGATATTGCCCTGTAGCTCTTAGGTTGTAGTGGATCCAAACTGGGCTTTTTAAGTACAGGCTTAACAAAAGCATGTTTAAAAAAATAAATAAATAAATAAAAATACTAGGAACGACACCAGTTAAAAGTGAAGTATCAAGCAGCTCAACAATACAGGGGCCAATGGAGTCAACGCTTGTACAAATAGCACAGTAGGGACAACATCCATAGGACAAGATGAGGGTTTCAATGTATGTAGCAGAGAGGTGATATGTAATGTCACAGGTTTAAAAGTGGACTAAGAATGAGTGGGAGACAAGTTACAGGCAGAGTTCTGAGAAAGTGATGGTGAGATGTTTGCCCTAACATCTCTGATCTTATTTACAAAGAAGTGGAGGAATTCATTACAGTCCAATTTAGATGACAGTTGCTTGAGGGCCAGAAGGAGAAACTATTGCATTAATGGTGTCAAATAAGAGTCTGGGATTGTGCTTATTAAAGGATATAAGCTGAGAAAAGAAGCAAGTTCTTGCATTTCTCAGCATCTCGTTTAAGGTAACCCTTAGTGCTTTAAAAAGGTGAAGCCTATGAACCTCGAGTTCAGAACATTTCCAAAAGAGGTTTTCTACAATTTCTCCTAAAACTCTGGATTGCTTCATCAATCCAAGGACAAGGTTGTTTATTTTTATTAAATGGGAGACAATGCTTGATTTAACTTGTGCTACTTTATCTAAAATAATGGATAAACACATCTGCATCCCATCAGTGAACATGGGTCCAACAGGGCAGAGAACCTCTCAGCAGCATCATGATTAAATAATCTGCCTTTGGGCCCCAATTCTCAGGGGCGGAGGATCTAGAGGAAAGTTAATGTCAAAGAACACAGCTATGATCACTCACATGAACATCTTCCACACGTGCATTTACTATATGCAGACCAAGAGAGAAGACAAGGGCCAGGGTGTGACCCTTAATGTGTGTGGGTCCAGTAACATACCAAGTAAAATTAAAGAGTCTGTGATAGAAAGGAGATCAGCAGCTGTGTTACATATAGAATCATCAATATGCAGGTTAAAGTCCCCAATAATTAAGACCTTCTCTAGTTTGATGATAGACGATAAAAAGTCAGTAAAACGCCTGCGTTGCCAGGAGGACGGTAAATTGACACACAAGGGTTAAAAGAACCTACTTTGAGCATCTGAGATTCAAAAAGGAGGAAAAACATTCAGAGTTTATCGCGCTACATAAGAATCTGTCACGACAGACAGACAGACTTGTTACAGATCTATTGCATGATACTAGAAAGCCAGCACAAATCCGATCTGATCACTTGCAAATAACCGTGCCGACAGTCAAAAGGTCCGATTTGTGAAACTAAAATCAGACTCGGCTGCAGTCTGAACGGAGCCTTACCGTCTCAGAGTTGTTCTTCAGTCGGACATATTTTCCGTCGGAGTCGACCTCTGCCACGCTCACAGCTCCGCTCTCCGTGGAGCGACTGGACATCTTGTAGGCTGGCGAGCTGCCAGAGGCTCCCTCGTGCTTGCGTTTCTTCCCTCGGAGCTTGCGGCTGCTGTGTTCATGTGTCCGAGGTATGGCTGCGTGCTGCGAGGGGCTGGGTGACAGATGCAACCTGAGAAGAAAATGACCAAATATTTACAATTTACGAAAGCAGTAGGGCTGGGACAATATGATTCGATTCTTTCATGATTGGATTTGTATTGAGATCTGACTGTATCGAGTATTGGGATTTTCTTTTCCTTCTTTAAACAAAAACAAAAGTTGAAGAACACCCTTCTAGAGACAATAGATCATGAGACATTTCTAAAAAGCGATTGTTTTCTATGAAGAATGCACATCATGTCAGACATTTATTTCATCTGTAAAGAAGAACATAACATGGATTTTCTAGCGCTGACAGAGACTACATATCGGTTTTGCGGGAAACCGATATGTAGTCTCTGTCAGCGCTACCCTATAAACCGAATATATTAAGGTGAATCAAAAATCTGATTTTAGAAATCGTCAAAAAAACTAACTACGATACATACATGAACCACCCCTAAAAAGCAGACAGTAAAATGGATGCTGCCTTGCTCAACTGTTACAGGATGGCAGGATAATGGTAATGGAATGGTGAGACCGGTGAAGATTCCCACCCGTGGAAGATCCCGGGCATACCTCTGCTCCTCCACCTCCAGCATCTTCCTGTAGGCGTTGATCTCCATGTCTAGGGCCAGCTTGACGTCCAGCAGGTTTTCGTAGTCTTCCAGCTGGGCAAACATCTGGCTCCTCATGCTCAGCTGCTCCTGCTCCTTCTGATCCAGCCGGTGCTGCCAGACCTCCCGTTCCCGGTCCAGTGTCCGCTCCAGATCCTGGCAGTGGCCCTCCAGCGCCGCTTTCTGACAGAGACGGGAACAGCTGAATGGCAGCAGCGGGGGAAGAACCAACAAAGCTGGCAACAAACGGTCTGGAACCATAACTAGGGCTGGGTATCGTTAAAAGAAATAAAATAAAAAGTTGATACCGGTACTGATACCAATACTACTAAAAACAGCAGATTTCTGAATGCAGGTTTATCAATAAGCTAGCTAGGAACACACAACATGTGAATAAGTCGACGATTTATGACACCACTTTAAAAGTATCATGGGAGTAAGGAATACTGTGGCTGGTGCATTTTTTATTTATTTAAAGCTATAGTGTGTAGTTTCTGTCGCCCCCATGAGGAATTCTAGTTAATGAGAACACTGTCGACGCGTCCACATGATACAAGCCTTACGTGATCGCGCACGCCCCCCTCCACGCAGTTACTAGCAACCAAGGAGGGCATGGAGGATTAAAAAAAAAAAAAAAAAAAAAAACACAACAAGGGCCCAATCCCAAAGTCCGGACTCACAGACTTTGGTGTGCGTTCTCGCAAAAAAGAGGGTTTGAGTGCACACTTACCGAGCCCTTTCCATGAGTCTGCATCGATGCAGACTTCACCAAAGGGAATTACCCACAGTTCAAAGCGTTGTTTACCGCGGAGATCATAGGGAAATCCAGAAATTACAAAAACGTAAACAGCACGACACACGACCACAGACCAACCTGTTGTCCAGCTTGTTAAACAAGAGTTTGAAAAAAAAATTTGGAATCGGCCAGCAGTCTCCTGTACCTTGACCGTGTGGAAAGCAACAAACGAAAATTCCCAAAACGGCAAGTGTCAGCAACATCTTTGTTATTAAACGTCGCCAAGGTAACATGTGATCTCGTGAAGTGCTGTCCCAATCCCATATCTACCTATCTGAGCCCATGTGACCTCACACACTTAGCACCTGAGATCAATTAAGTCGTTGAGTCTTTAGTGCTCACTTTGGGATTGGGCCATGGACTCTTTAGAAGAGGTACTTATCTTCACTCG
The DNA here is from genome assembly GCF_010015445.1 of Perca fluviatilis. Lineage (NCBI taxonomy): Eukaryota > Metazoa > Chordata > Actinopteri > Perciformes > Percidae > Perca > Perca fluviatilis. The sequence continues at coordinate 7,340,174 of NC_053114.1, forward strand.
AGTTTCAAACTGCACATACATCTTTCTGGTACTGCTGGAGCTGGGAGCTGAGGCTCTCCACTCGGAGCTTGGTGGTTTCCAGTTCGTCTCTGGTGGCTGAAGCAACCTGGTTCTTCTCCAATGCAGCCTGCTGGGCATTCTGCAACTGCAGTGCACAAAGAAAAAAGAACATGACAAACTTCACATTATGAAAAAACTTAAACAATGTGCAATTAATCTGGAGACTTTGAAACGCATCATCCTAAATTCTGCGTTTGTCCCATACACTGTAAAAATAATGGACGTAGTAGCAGTAAAGCATCCCCTGCTTGATCGTATATTTTAAAATAAATGGGACAATCATTTACTAAATGAAGATAATGCTGTATTGAAGGAGACTTGAAACTAGCGATTGAGACTGAACTCATAAAATGTTAACTGAGGTAATAAATCAAGAAGTAGGCTAATTTTCTCATAGACTTCTATATATACAGACTGCTTTTTGGAGCCAGTGGAGTCACCCCCTATTGGAGGTTAGACAGAATGCAGGATAAGGCACTTCCATATTTGCTTCACTTTTTACACCCAGAAGCTTTTGTCTTTGATTTTTACAGTCTAGGGTATGTACCTTTGAACTGAACGTCCTGTCGAGCTCCTCTCTGTACTGCTGCAGCTGAGACTCATGGTCGTGGCGGAGTTGCTGAATCGTCTCCGACAGTTTACTCTCAAACTCTCTCCGCTGTACCGAGTCCACCTCCACCAGACGACTGTCCTGTCGGCTTCGGATCTCCAAGACCTCCTTCAAAAAAAAAAAAAAAATAAATAAAAACCATCAATAAAACAACTGCGATCAGCCTGGGGCAGATGAACGCACTACTCCGAGGAAGACAGGATTGGGTGGAATTTAAAAATTGTGTTGAGGTGAATGTTAGAAATATATATATTGTAATATGTATAGTAAAGATTGCCAGCTTAGAATAGAAGTTTAGGTCAGTGGTGAATGTTAGAAATGTAGTTAAGATTGCCTGCTTAGAATAGGCGTTTTCCATTTGCACAGGTACATTAGAATTTGTGTGCATCGCTCTTAGAGTCAGCTTTACAAAACATCTGAGAAATAACAGTGAAAATATAAAGCTATAGAAAATAGAATATATAAAAGTAGAATATAAGAAAACAGCTTTAAGATAAATAGTCGTAATTGTAAAAGGGCATCAAAAACATACATTGTATTAATAAAATACTACTTGTGAAATATAGATATTATTATTGCACCTACTGATTTTTTTTTTTTTTTGGTATTACTAGCTTAGGGCCAAGCGTGTGTTTTACCTGCTCACTGATGTTCCTCTGGAGTTCCAGCTGCTCTTTGAGCGTTTGCACCTGGTTCTCCATGTCCACCTTCCTCAGGATCTCACAGTTCAGCTGGTTCTTTGTATCGCTCAGTACGCCCTCTGCCTGAGGTGGGGACACACACCAAAGATAAGGTGAATCAACTGATAATCGATTTGTCCGCCTTCATCCCAAACCATAAGGAAAAACTGAATCCTCATAGTCCTTTCTTGTTTACTATTAATTAAAAGACTTTTAGTCAATAACTGCAGCTACTTTCAGGGGAAAACACTGTGGCATTCATCTATGACAGCCGTGGTCAGCATTACTTTGAAAATAAGTTTACACAATTTACAAAATAAGACGGTGAAATCCCAACAAATTTGACTTTTTGACTAGAGTTGTTCCGATACCAGTACTGGAAATGCCTCAGATACTGCCAAAGACCAAACCAAAGTTTCAGAGATATTAAAAATCTGACTGACCCAACATCAGCCATCCTCCAGCCACAAAACAGGCCTCCTAACACTTCCGGAGCTTACTAATCAACACGCTTCTTATTTGTTCAAGCCACCACAAATTGCCCTTTTTACATTTCTGTTTGTGCACGGGTTACACAAATGAGGTAACCGTTAATTAGGGAGCTCGGCGTTATGTTGAAGTATGTTTTAGAGGCCAATATTAGGCATTTTCCAAACTATCGGTATTTATAAACTGCCGATAATTTCTTTTTGTTTTTTTAAATGTTCAATATTCATTTATCAGAATCATTTATAATGACAAATAAATTATTCTGATAAATTAATATTTAAAAAAATAAAATACCATGTTCTGAGTGTTGGCGTTGCATAGTTTGTCCACCAGAGGGCGCTCTAAAACGTCCCTGTCGGCAACAGATTTTTTTTGTTATTGTGTTTATGTTCAAAAGGACTTTAAGTTTCATATATTAAGTTTGTATTTTTATACACTTTATCAGAACTCTAATATATTTTGATGTTCCTCTGTTCTGACAATAAAACAAAGAAGTTTATTTTTAAAACTGCTTTATCATATTTTAGTGAGGACTCAAATAACTATAAAATAACTAAATGTTAGGGAAATCTGTTTTGTTACATGTTTCTGGATTATTATTATATATATATATATATATATATATAAATATATATATATATAAATAAATATATATATATATAAATAAATTTTATATATATATATATATATATATATATATATATATATATATAAATAAATAATCAGGCAATATATCGGAATATCGGATTTTTAAATCAAATATTTTTATCAATATCGGCCTTAAAAATCCTTTATCAGTCGGTCAGTACGTTTCCCTGTTGATGCTTATTTTCCTTACCAACCTTTAATTCCTTTAATTATTTTTAATTCTAAATTTGCCGATTTTTTCCAATTAATCATCCAGTCCTAGTGTCAATCTAGCTTGAGTTCATACATATTCCAGATGCTCCTGCAGGTCGGCCACTTCTTCAGCAAGTCTCCGGTTCTCAGACAACAGCTTGGTGTACTCCGCATCCTTGGAGCTCAGCATCGCCTCCACTTTCCTCCACTGGGCCAGCGCGTTCGCCAACTCGCTCTCCTTCTTCTGGTTCCTGAAGGGGTACAACATCAGAACAATTAGGAGAAGCACAGAGAAAAAATAAAAAATAAAAAAACTGAGCTAGTTCTCTCATATCACACCAAACTCCCATCAGATAGGTTTCAGGTCTGACGCGGCCTCAGTCAGCCATACATCCATCCACACACCCACCAGACACCTTCTAGGGCACTTCTCTGCAAGCAGTGGGAGAAGTATTCAGATCCTTTACTTAGGTGAAAGTGCCAATACTACACTTCAACCAAAAAAGAAATACAATTAAAAAAAAAAACTGTTTCAAGTAAAAGTCCTGCATTGAAAATGTTACTTCAGTAAAAAGTATGCAAGTATCATCAGAAAAATGTAATTCAAGTATTAAAAAGTAAAAGTACTAAAAGCAGAAAAATCCTCCCATTTTAGAAACTGGAAAGGATCCAAACAGTTGTGCGTTTAATGGTCTAATCATTTCAGCTGGACTTGTAGGCAGTTAGTTTAATTTATAATAAAGCATAATTTATAAACGACATGTGTTTTGAGTGCAACAATCTTAATTTGTAAAGTAACTAAAGCTGTGAGGTGAATTTAGTGGAGTTAAAAGTTAAATTTTTCTCTCTGAAATGCAGCCAGCAGAGTACGCCACTGAGAGCAGTGGGAGCTGTGAAAGAAGGATAATTACCGAGAAACATGCCGCTTAGTATATTGAATTCACTCCGAATTATACAGCAGCACTGAAATGTAGAAATGCCAAAAGGTGTTCTGCAGGTAATGTTACGTGCGTCTTACGCCAAGCAAGATTGCACTAAATGAGCTCATTTTTAAACGGAGTCTGGCGTAGCAGCTTCTCTGAGTCTGGCACCTGCTTGCTCGTATATTGCTACTTACCCTCTATCCGCTACCAACGTTACCTGGCTTGAAGTTTCCTGTTCTCCTCGCAGAGATTTCCACAGTCGATCTGCAAGCGGGCCCTCTCTCCGGCCAGGCCGTCCAGGGACTTCCTGACATCGGCCAACTCCTCCTCGTACAGCCGCCGCACGTTGCCCATCTCCCGGCTTTTCGAGTCATCCTTCTCTTCCAGCTGAAACAATATGGAAGACCGTTCACTCTCCAACTCTTGGACCCGCTGAATGTAGTTGGCGAGGCGGTCGTTGAGGTGCCGGAGGTTATCTTTCTCCTGGAGGCGGGACAGGCGGGTCGGGCTGGTGCTGGATGTGGCCAGGCCGGGGGAGGCTACGCTGCGGCCGGCGGAGCGGCTCACGGAGCGGCTGGAGCGGCCGCTGGAGGCGGCGGCGGCAGCGGGGGTCGAGGTGGCAGAGGCCATGATGGTGGTGGTGGTGGGCTAGCTAGACACTTCTGTAGGCAGGGTCCACAACTAGTTCAGATAGTTATAGTGCCGTCAGACTAAGACATAGACACAGACTACAAAACTAGGGGCCACAGTAAAGTAACGTGACGTGACGTTAACGTTAAAACAAGCAACGGATGCGGTGGTCTCTAGAAAGGATAAAAGTCGCATTGAACCACTCCGCAAAGTTCATGAATCAACGCAGCACATGGAAATCCCGGCTGTGGTCCTCCGTACTTGTCAAGCGGCCCGTTTTTCCTGCATTAAAGGTGTCCACAGCTGAAATTAATCACATTTGACGAGTAGACGCACTGTCAAGAGCTCCGCTAGCGACAAGTGAGCCTAAGTGACGCAATACAGTTCCGGGTAAGGTTTTCAAAATAATACGTCATTTCAGGAACAGACATTAAAAATAAGAAGGCAATTAAGACTGGAAGTGTGTTTGAAAAATGTCTCATGTACCGGTGATAAATTTGACTTAACATGTACTGCACTTTTTTTTTCTACTTTTTTATTTATTTTCTACATATATTTTTCTTTGTATATGCACCTCTGGTATTGACTATTTGTATGTACTGGCGATGTACCTATGTTCTTTAATAAATAAAATAATAATAATAATAATAATACGTCATTGACAAACGTTTTAGCGTGTAGTACAAACTACCAACGTAAAACATATCATTGTAAGTCAAATTCTCATTTAGTTTGCAAAAATAAAAAATAAAATTAAAAAAAATGGATGGACCATTGAATGTGTGTGGAAAAACTACATAAAATGAAAACAGTGCCGTTCATAGTAAATGTTTTTTTTTTTCCTGAAGGACTTTACTTTGAAGGCAATACTGTACAGCTTCCGTTATGTTGTCGTGTAACTCGGTCTAACTTGATTTAGGCCTAAGTGAGATTCCTGCAGGACATCAGCTGATAGAGATGACTAGCCAAAAGCCAGGAGCGGATGCTACTTGTTATCACAAGACTGCATTTGGATTTCCAGCTTTTTAAATACAATTTAATTGTTTTACCCCATATATTAAATATTAACACATTCAATACTGCATCAATAAAGTGCCTGTAAATCTGAAAGTATTCAATGAAAAAAAGGTTTGTCCCCATCTGGCACATATTTTAACAGATTTCATGTTTGAAATAAGTGTAAGTGAAATGTGTGAAGTCATAATTCACTGATTCTTGGGAATTTGGATAAAACAGGTTTTAATTTTGAAAATAAAAAGTTAGTTAAATTACAAAATCTGAAGGTATATCATTATAGACCAAGGTCTTGGCTGTTCAGCAATGTGCAACCTCCTCATTTTTGTATTTTTCCAGTTATTACTTTATTTTTGTCAACAACGTCAGACACAAGAAAAAGCTAATTATTTTTTATTGATTTGGTCTAATATGTATTTAGTGTTTTTAAATTATTATCTGGCATTCTTAGTACACATATATGCTGTTAAATTGAATATTCACTTTTTTATACTGTTTCACATGCACTCCTTTAAAAGATCTAACATCATACGTTTACTTTAAGCCTAAATAGAAAAAAGTAATGTTTTTTTTTATTTAATAAACATATTTTTGTATTAAAAGAGACTATTACTTTAATAACTCAACAGCACTGAAGAAACATATTGTAAGCATATTCATTTAAAACAAATAAAACTCCCTCTGATGGTGGTGACTTTAGAACTGACAGTGGTGACACTAATCTGGTGACAGTGGCCTCATGACAACATACAATTCCAAAATGTATACCACACAAGTCAATGGCTTCTTGCTTAACAACTTTATTTAACTATATTGTCCAAAAAATAACAATCCTCAGCATGCATATCACGTGAAAGAGTAGTTTTTTTCACCACCGTCAGACTTACAGACAAATCTCAAAATGGTCCTCGACGGAGGCTAGAATATAATTGTCGATCCCAATAAATACGGGCTCACGGCTCACGAGGCCGAACCACAGCCGTGAGGATATCCACGAAAACCTGACGGTGGTGACAAAAACCCTACTCTTTCACATGATATGCATGAGTTGTTCACATTAGCCATCTTGTTTCCCCTCTGTTTCTAGCTACTTCAGACCTCTTCTTAAAAAGTATACACTACCGGTCAAAAGTTTGGGGTCACTTAGAAATGTCCATTCCACTCCATTCCAGACAGAATACCAGCTGAGATCAGTTGCATTGTTTTTTTTTAATCAGCGTAGCAGTTTTCAGATTACATTATGTGCTTACATCATTGCAAAAGGGTTCTCGACTGTTGTAGACAGAAGTGGTGGCTGAAGAAACGCTTGAAATTCCATGCTTTTTGGTCTAAACGTCATACCCAAATTAAAAGTGGTACAGCTCCCATATACTTTCACACTCTGGGGTGTGCCTGATATCATTGGAAAGGTAACACTCTCAAGTGTCAGGGTGATTCTAGGCCAGGGATCTTCAACAGGCCATCTACAGATGTGTGCCACATGCATGTTTAACATTAAAACATGATTTGTGAAATCATACCAACAATTATTAATCTGAATAATATATGCAAAAAAATGTATAGAAGATTTAGGCTGCCCTTTAAGGGGTCCTTGGCTTAAAAAATGTTGAAGACCTCTGTTCTAGGCCTTACTGACACAGTTACAGAGGCTAGAATGGAGTTGTTTTTTTTATTTCCATCCAAGTCATACATCTATAAAATGGTTAAAATACACAGCTGTAAACCACATGACAGACAACACAGGGCATTAAGCCACGTCTCAGCTTACTACAGAAAAAAAATTAAAATAAATCCAGAAGCCAAAAGACTCATAAATGGATTGAGATTTTTTCTACAGATATGTCTGTGCATTTTTAATTTCCATTTGAAAAGTGCAAAGAAAAAGCACCCCCAAAAAAAAACAAAAAAAAACTACAAAATACACAAACATACCCACATCAATCAACAATATCAGGCACACCCCAGAGTGTCAAAGTATATATGGGAGCTGTACCACTTTTAATTTGGGTATGACGTTTAGACTGTCACGATTTGTCTAGTGTAGGAACCCAAAAGCAGACCAGGACAAGGTAAGAAGGAATAACAAGGGGAGTATTTATTTGGAGTTAGAGTATGGAGGTGGGTAAGGCAGTGGGTGAAGCAGGAAGGCTGGAGGGTTTGTGCAGATCCAAAAATGCAACCGTGAACTTGTCAGCCAGGTAGGTGTGAGTGTCAATCCAGGTGGTGACTGCAGACAACGAAACAGGAGGCAGATTAGCAACAGGCAAAAGACAAGGCAGCAAAAAGACTTCAAAACTAGAGGCTTGCTACGAGAGCTAAACGTACTGGTTACGCTAACGACCCGGCAGGGAATAATGTCTGGTCACGGCGTATATGGTGCAGAGGTAATAATCAGGACCGGGTGTGCAGATTGCAGCAGGAGTACATAGTTTGAGAATCAGCCGGGATGTGTTCAGGAAAAACTGACTTCAGGTTAGAGCAAAAACAAAACACTAGCAAAACAGGCTCAAGATGCTGGATTCATGACAGTACCCCCCCCCCGACAGACGCCACCGGGCGGACCACCCGGAGTGCCAGGATGGAGCATATAGAAGTCCCAGAGCAGGTCAGCGTGAAGGATCTGGCGGTATCCAGCTCCTCGCCTCAGGACTGTAACCCTCCCAGTCCACGAGGTATTGGAAACCCCGCACACATTGTCTGGAGTCCATGATGCGGCGAACAGTGTCGACAGGACCCCCGTCAATAATCCGAGGGGGAGGCGGACAACAGGGGACTGAGGAGAATAGGCTTAAGGCAGGAGACATGGAAGGCAGGATGGACTCTGAGGGTCCTGGGCAATTTCAGACAGACAACAGCTGGGTTTATGATCCGTTCCACCACAAACGGACCAATAAACTTAGGGGACAGTTTCTTAGATTTAGTCCACAGGGGCAGATTCCAGGTGGCCAACCAGACCTTATCCCCAACCGTGTAGATAGGAGCCGGGACACTGCGACGGTTGGCTTGACGCTGGTAACAGTCAGAGGCCTTAAGAAGGTTCTTCCTGGCACGATGCCAGGTCCAATGGCAACGGCGAATGTGAGCTTGGACTGAGGGAACTGAGAGATCCTTCTCCTGTGAAGAAAACAGGGGCGGTTGATAGCCATACAGGCATTGAAAAGGGGACATCCCAGTGGCAGAGGTCGGCAGAGTGTTATGGGCGTACTCAGCCCATGGCAGCTTAGAGGACCAGGTGGTGGGATTAGAAGAGACGAAGCAGCGAAGCGTGGACTCAAGCTTCTGGTTGGCCCTTTCAGCTTGACCATTAGGTTGGGGATGGAATCCAGATGTGAAGCTGACAGTTGCTCCAATGGCTGGCCAGAAAGCCTTCCAAACGGCGGAGGTGAACTGCGGGACCACAGTCCGAAACAATGTCACCAGGTAGACCGGATTTCCTAAAAACTTCTTTGACCAGGATATTGGCAGTGTCAGTGGCAGACAGAAGCTTGGGGAGAGGCAGAAAGTGAGCAAATTTGCTGAATCTGTCCACTACCGTCAGAACAACGGTGTTCCCCTCAGATAAGGGCAACCCAGACACAAAATCCAGAGCCAGATGCGACCAAGGCCGCCGAGGAATGGGCAGAGGTTAGCGGTTTCCTCCAGAGATGTTGGACAGCAGACAGCTAAACTAAGTCAGAATCCTGTTCTCCTGTTGGGCGGTTCTGGTCTCCTGTTGGGCGGTTCTGGTCTCCTGTTGGGCGGTTCTGGTCTCCTGTTGGGGGGGATCGTTCTGTCACGATTTGTCTAGTGTAGGAACCCAAAAGCAGACCAGGACAAGGTAAGTAGGAATAACAAGGGGAGTATTTATTTGGAGTTAGAGTATAGAGGTGGGTAAGTCCAGTTGGTAGGCAGTGGGTGAAGCAGGAAGGCTGGAGGGTTTGTGCAGATCCAAAAATGCAACTGTGAAGTTGTCAGCCAGGTAGGTGTGAGCGTCAATCCAGGTGGTGACTGCAGACAGAGAAAACAGGAGGCAGATTAGTAGTGACAGGCAAAAGACAAGGCAGCAAAAAGACTTTCAAAACTAGAGGCTTGCTACAAGCGCTAAACGTACTGGTTACGCTAACGATCCGACAGGGAATAATGTCTGGTCACGGCGTATATGGTGCAGAGGTAATAATCAGGACCGGGTGTGCAGATTGCAGCAGGTGTACATAGTTGGAGAATCAGCCGGGATGTGTTCAGGAAACTCAGGACAAACGGACTTCAGGTTAGAGCAAAAACAAAACACTGGAAAAACAGGCTCAAGATGCTGGATTCATGACATAGACCAAAACGCATGGAATTTCAAGCGTTTCTTCAGCCACTTCTGTCTACAACAGTCGAGAACCCTTTTGCAATTATGTAAGCACATAATGTAATCTGAAAACTGCTGCCCTGATTAAAAAAGGTGATCTCAGGTATTCTGTCTGGAATGGAGTGGAATGGAAATTTATAAGTGACCCCAAACATTTGACCGGTAGAGTACATTAATGTCATAATCTTATCTAATATTTTTTATACAAAAGAGACGGTGTTGACATGTTATGGTTGTGACAGTAGCAGTGTCCAAAAATATGAGAAAATAGCAAACTTAAGGGAGCTTGAGTGATCTTGAAGCATGCAGTAGAGCTGAAGCAGAGAATGTATAATAAGGGGAGAACTTCCACTCTCGGGAAAATTCCAGGTTGGTACAATGGGGCTAATAGGGAGTGAGATAGGGAGTAAACAGGCTCTCCATAGACAGGCTCTGGCTGAAGGTTTGAAAATGGGGTCCTCAGGAAAGTAGTTGACCTTGTAGTTGCCTGATTTTATTGCTTTTTATAAATATGTGACGGTGGTGACGAATATGTGGGACATATTTTTGAGCAATCACTAAATAATAGTAAATATTGTTAGAAACTCACTGTTTGTAGTTTGTAATACATATTACAATGTAATCTTTCATGTGGTAAAGATAATAGTCAATTTAATTATTACTTTTTGTTTTTTTAATCAAGTTGAAATGATTATCTCCTATCTGAAGACAACTGATTATGTAGGCAACGGGCCAGCATATAATCATTCAATTAATAAAAAAATTAAAATAAACCTATAAAAGAACCTTACATATGTGCAAAGGACCCCCCTGATTATAACCTTGATTCTTTTTATTCATGAAAATGTTATTAATTTCCAACAGAATTAGCACTTTTCTTAGTGGGACATGTTTTTGCCAAAGTTTCAAGAATCAGTGAATTATTAAGATGATAATTGTCATTAGTACATTTATGAGAGAACATTTCTCTTTAAATGATGTTGCACATGTCCGGATGAAAGGGGGCGCCAGACCTCCATCACTGAATAATTCAGTTTGTACAGCGTGGCATCCATCTATTCATATACAATATGATATATTTACTGTTTGCCTCTGAATGATTGTTAACTATTATACTGGCTGTATTTTGGGGATTTACACATACGTAGACTATATGTTACTGTTCATTCTAGATTTATTGTATTATTCTGACTTTATTTTTTAATGTTGTGTAAGGAAGACTGGCAAAGTAAGCTTTTCATTGCATGATAAGCTGCCTTTACTGTGCATATGACAATAATACATTTTGAATCTATTTGACTGGTTAACTGGATACACAGTTATACACTAGTGTAGCCTAGAACTGTATTATAATACAGTCAATTTGACTACACAATACAAGTGCAAAACCATCTTGCAATCTGTTTACACTCTGTCAGCCATCAGCCCCTGCATATATACAGTGCTGTATATATGATATCATATGATATTTTATTCGGAATTCGGGAATTACACGACAACCAATACAAAAGTAACTTCATCCACAGCTTCCGGTCCAATGTCCACACACAACATGCTCTACTTTGCACGAAATAAAGAATAAAGAAAACATATTACAGCTGCCACAACACGATAGTGTAAACCAGAAATTGTCCAACTAGAACTAAACATTTCATACATAAAAACAAAACTACAGACACAAATCAAAACGAAAAAAAAAATGTTTTGTGTATGTTTCAATAGAGCACAGATGTGCACAGTTGTGGACATGGGGGTCCTTTGCTGACTGAAGCTTTTTGATGTTCTCATTAGTCAAAGTCAATCAAAAGCAGACCCTTCATACACTGCCAGCTTCTATTCTTCACTTAGTAATAAAAGCCTGGGGTGCGCGCGCACACACACACACACACACACACACACACACACACACACACACACACACACACACACACACACACACAGACAGACAGACACACACTCCCTTTGATCCCCCCCCCTCGCGGTGGCAGGGAACTCTGGCTGAACTATAGGAATAATCTGTGTGTGTGTGTGTGTGTGTGTGTATTACTCTCAGGTGAAAGATGGACGCTGACAGAAACCAGGCTTCTGGATGTGAAACTGCTCTGATTGGGATGTTGGAAGGCGACATCATTTCCCAATAACTTTTTCTCAGAGCCTCAGCTGTTTCAGGTCCCTAAACAGACAGACCTGAGGTCTTTTCTGTTTAACCAGAAACAGCCCCCAAAATCACCATCACCAAACCCAACAGACTCCGTGTAAATAAACAGTACTTTTAGCGTGTATAGAGCCAGCATATTTCCACATGTAAATGGGTCAAATTAAGGGTTTATTTCAACCCAACCAGAGTGGTGATTGTTGGAACAGTGGAAAGACGAACCAAGAGGGCTTTTGATAGTTTTTATTTTGTTTCTGTCAACTTTGAATGAAAGGTGCAGTAGGTAAGCCTTATAAAACTAACTTTCTGTCATATTTGCTGAAACTGACCCCCTGTCATATTTGCTGAAACTGACCCTATGTTCGAGTAGAACTACATGAAGCAGGTAATAAAAAAAAAACTGGCACCACCTACAGCCTGTAGTGCGATTTGCAAAAATCCACCGCTCCCTGTTCAGATGCACCAATCAGGGCCAGGTGGGGTGTCTAACTGCGTGTCAATCACTGCTCATCTACCACGCTTTCATTCTCCCTTGTTGGGGGGAGGGGCTTAGGAGACCATTTTGGGCTTTAGTGGAAAGGGGGGGAGGGACTGAGAAGTTGTCGATGTTCAATTTTTTTGGCTAAGTCCTGGGTCTTCGCAATCCTACCTACGGCAACTTTAAGTGTGATTTACGATGATAACATTTTAACGGAGTCTGGTGGGTTTGGCGATAGTGTTTCATGTTCAACAAAAAGGATCTTACTCTTTAACGAAAAGGTCTATCTCTGTAGGGATCCTTTCCATGATGTGGTCAGACACAGACAATAATAATCTAAGCCTGTCAGTGGCAAAACGAGCACTTTTAGTCAACGGAAACTGAAGGTTCATTGCAGCATGTTTCGGCGCTGCTTAATAGTGGACCAAAAAATGTTGTTCCCATCAGTCACTTAGACACAAAAACAGCGGAAAATAGGGTTGAAAGGTTGAAAATACCGAAGTTTACTGCAAATATATAACATAGAAATAGTCTAAATATAACATAACAAAAGAAAACGCCATGAAGTATGAATGCCACTACGATGTCAATTTAGTTAGGGCATCAATTCAATTCAATTTTATTTATAGTATAGAATCATTATAAGAGTTATCTTGGGTGACTTTACAGATAGAGTTGGTCTAGACCACATTCTATAATTAACAGTGACCCAATAATTTCCCCCAAGAGCAAGCATTTAGTGCAACAGGGGTGAGGAAAAACTTCCTTTTAGGCAGAAACCTTGGACAGACCCAGAACATTATAATACTAGCGTTAGACAGGGCAGCAAGATACGCAGCTGTGACAGTGCAGACACCGGCCACTGATGGAGAGGACTGCTCCCTGCTCCTCCACACCACATGATGGGACAGGGGTTGGTCATTGTGAGGCTGCCTACGCAGCACTGCGTCAAGCTGCTACAGACAGACAGGATGCTGCCGGAAAAAAGATGATTCTCCCTTCAGAATAAGAGCATGTTTTAAATCACCCCGGGAAGTTGAGATGTACACAATATAAACGTAATTACAGCTGCATACTAGGGCTGCACGATATGAGGAAAATATCTAATTGTTCTAATTTTGACTGATATTGCGATTGCAATATGATTCATGATATTGAAGGGAATGATCATGTTTGTATCATTATTCTCATTAACATTGACTAATATTAAATCTTAAAACATTAAAATGATTATAGTGTGATATTTTTGCGAGGATCTGTACCAAACCAAGATGTTTTCTGTAGTCTGTAGGATACGATTTGTAGGCCGGGATGTCTCTGCAGCACCACAATACTTTATTTTAGAATGGTTTGACACATATTTTGCCAACAAATATTGTGCCACTCTGCGATTTGGATATTGCAGTAGTCCATATTGCAATTTCGATAAAATTGCGATTAATTGTGCAGCCCTACTGCATACTCAGTAAAGTCAGTAGATCCACCGAAATCTTTTTCCAAATTTCCAAAAATGTATGTGCCAGAGTAATCCTTTTACGGACACATGTCCACTTATACACGGACACATGTCCACCTATGTTGCACATAGGCATACTTCGCAAAACGTGAAGACTGCGCCCCCTTTCTGCGGGATATAAACCAGAAGATCCCGTAGATGTCGATGCAATTTGATGTGTGATTGGATGATCATTTTGAAAACTTTGCACATAATTTTTAAAGCTATTGTGTAGTTTCTGTCGCCCCATGAGGAATTCTAAGTAATGACAACAACATTGTTGTAGCATCCACATGGCACAAGCCTTCCGTGATCACTCACCACCCCCACCCATCCTCCACGCAGTTGCTTGTAGCCAAGGAGGACACGGAGAATGAAAAAAACATGAGGGACTCTTCAGAAGAGAACAAATACCCCCAAATTTGGCCTGGGTTTACCTGTGATCTGTGTGAGGGTCAGACATAATGTACCAGGGTCCAGCCCAAGCCCACATGCCCACATCGGACATGGCATGACATAAAGGACCCACACAAACTTGTCCAGTTAAATCCCACATTTAACTCTCTGCGGACGCAGAATTCCGCAGATTTTCCGCATCTGTACCGCAGATTCTGCGCACATTTTGCACACATTTTGCGCACATTTTAAACAAATTAAAAACGTTTTAAATAAAACTCAGAATATAGATAGATTTTCATTCTTGATCACTGCTGAAGATTCCGTTGGTGTCTGCATATTCAAATGAATAAATACATGAATAAATGAAACGAGTAATAACGTCAACTAAAGCAGACATTTAAAAAAAAAAGAAGTTTATGGTTTGTCAGTTTGTGTTTTACTTTGAAAGTGTTGAGCGGAAGCTGTAGCCTATGTCAGTGTATAGCTTGACTCTGGCCCCAAGTTGTGTGCGTGTGTGTGTGTGCGTGTGTGTGTGTGTGTGTGTGTGTGTGTGTGTGTGTGTGTGTGTGTGTGTGTGTGTGTGTGTGTGTGAGGCAGGCAGGCAGGCAGGCAGACGGGCTGTGCGCCACCCGGAGCCTGATGAGACACTTCACCGGAGACAAAGTACCGGCGCGCTGTAACAGCTCAGCGGGCTCTCTCTGTCACTTTTTGGACGTTTCTGTGTTGGACACTGTGTGGAAACTGGGGGGCTTGGGGCTCGGTGGATAAACGCACTGTTTTGGGAGAATAACTGATGTTGCATCTCCATACTGTATGAGCGCATAGGGAGCGCAGGAACCCCCCCCCCCATCATCCCCTCTTCTCAGAAGGTAAGGTGTTTGTTTCTCCCCGAACACACCCACATCAGGCGGGAAGCGCCGCCGTTAACCTGCGGCTCCTGCCTTCCACTAAGACCGGTTATTACTGCCAATATTCACCCCGTCAAGGTTTCGGTGCTGCTGATTCGCATGACTCCATGAACAGAAGCATTGTGTGGAAGCGTCGCTGTGCGTTCAGAAACTTAGAAAGTCGCAGTGGTCTCCGCACACGCTTCATATATGGTCCTACCCGCACAGAGCTACATGTGAGCGGGCTGGGATAGGGGGAAAAGTAGCCTACATGACACTCTAAAGATAAACAAACAATAAATAAATATAAGTAAAGAGAATAAATAGTAAAATGTATTTACAGTATTGAAGTATTACAGTGTCCCTGACGTCGCTGTGGCTCTGTACATTGTTCTATGATGCAGGTGGATTTCCCTTCCAGTGACTACACTAGCTAACTCCCTAGACCAGTGGTTCCCAACCTCGGTCCGAGGTACCCCCACAGCCCTGTTAGATGAACTCCGGTACCCCTTCGTCAATTCCCAATGTGTTCCAAATGTATAACAGTATTTTTTAAATAAAAAGTGGATAGGCACATTGTTATTTTTTTTGTTACCGAACTGTCAATATTTAGGTTGGTTGGTCGGCAAGCGTAGGCTACTTGAAGCTGAATGTTTCAAGCTGAATGTTTCAACCGTTTATCCATTAGGCTAAGCTAAAGTACTTTTATTTAACAACTTTAATTTGTCATTAGTTTTAGCGAACCATTTCAGCAGCTTAAAGCAATTTTTTCTACCGTGAATTATCCATTACTTTTAGCTAACTATTTAAACTGTTTAGTCAGTAGTTTTAGCGAATCATTTCAGCAGCTTAAAGCTATTTTTTCTACCGTTTATCCATTAAATTTAGCTAACTATTTGAACTGTTTAGTCAGTAGTTCTAGCGAACCATTTCAGCAGCTTAAAGCTATTTTTTCTACCATTTATCCATTACTTTTAGCTAACTATTTGAACTGTTGAGTCCGTACTTTTAACAAACCATTTTAGCCGCTTCAAGCTATTTTTTCTACCGTTTATCCATTACTTTTAGCTAACTATTTGAACTGTTGAGTCAGTAGTTTTAGCTAACCATTTTAGCAGCTTAAAGCTATTTTTTATACCATTTATTCATTACTTTTAGCTAACTATTTGACTGTTTAGTAATACTTTTAACAAACCATTTTAGCCGCTTCAAGCTATTTTTTCTACCGTTTATCCATTACTTTTAGCTAACTATTTGAACTGTTTAGTCAATACTTTTAGCATACCATTTTAGCACATTTTTCTACCGTTTATCCATTACTTTTAGCTAACTGTTTGAACTGTCAAGTCAACACTTTTAGTGAACCATTTTAGTCGCTTATGCAGTATTTTTTGTTGTTGTTGCTATTTACCATTTATGTAGCCCATTTGTTATTTTTAGCTAGCCTATAGTTACCTGTTTAAAATTCATGTGTTCAGGTGTTACCGGTGATAAGTTCTGTTAATCAAATCATAATTTCTAGTTTTTTAAATCAGTGCTTCACAATCTTTATAAGTAAGTACCCCCTGGCAACAGCAGAAGTAGGCTACCCCCTGGGTTACACCCAGCCTACCCCTGGTTGGGAAACACTGCCCTAAAATACTCCTGTGCTATTCCTAGGGGCTTGCTGTGGGACACTGCATTGAGTTTGACCTCACCAATAGGGTTGTAACAAGCATTATTTATTCATCCCATTTAATTCATTAGTTAATGTAATGTGGCAGTAGCTCAGTCTGTAGGGAGTTGGGTTGGGAGCCGGAGGGTTGCTGGTTCAAGTCCCCATTGGACCAAAGTATGGTGGTGGACTGGTAGCTGGAGAGGTACCAGTTCACCTTCTGGGCACTGCCAAGATGCCATTGAGCAAGGCACCAAAGTCCCAACAGCTCGGAGCACCTTTCCATGGGCAGCTCACTCACTCTGACATCTCTCCATTAGTGCATTAGGTTCTGATTAATATATTATTATTAATCAATAAAACGTCAAAAATAATGAAAAAATATCCATCACAAACTTTATTTTTATTTATTAGGACAACATCAACATTTCTGTAAATGTGCCAGTGTTAGCCAGCCGGCTAATTTTCAACTGTTGTCATTTGGTCAGATGTCAAAGTCAAAGTCAAGTTTATTTCATCCATAAAAATGGAAATTACAGTGCCCGCCTTATACAATACAATAAATACAATATAGTACAATACAATACATAAATACAATACAAAATTTATAAAAATGTACGTTTAAAGTGCTTGTTGTGCTGTCTGATAGTCTGAGGTATAAAAGAGAGAGCATACCGCTTAGTTCGTGTCACGGGAGGCCTTAGCCTACCACTACGTTCCATAACTCTGCCAGTCAAATTACCATGAAGAGGGTGACCCGGGTCCCTCGTTATTTTCTGTGTCATTTTTGCCAGACGGTCATCACTTGATCCACTGTATTTAACTCTCCTACCATTTTTCCAGCCCTTTTAGTCACTCTATCAATCCTGGCCTTGGTTATCCCAGCATTCCCACCCCAGCCCAACACACAGTAACTCCAAACACTACATATCACTGACATAAAAAAAACATTCTCACCACATCTGTATTCACCTTAAAGGACTGCAACTTCTTCATATAGTATACATGTGGACTTAATTTTTTCATCAGTAAGTCAACATGATCTGACCATGTTAGCCTATTATTAAAAACATTGCCCAAATACTTGTATGTGTTCACTCTTTCTATTACTGAACCTTTGATTTCCACTGCCTCAGTTGTCATCTTGTTTCTCCTGTAATCAATTACTAATTCTTTAGTTTTCTTAACGTTGAGTTCTAGGAAATGAGTGTCACAAAAATCAACAAAAGCTTTTATCTCATTTTGATAGTGACTATAGTCATCATTTTCAATTAACCCAATGAGTGCTGTGTCGTCAGCAAATTTAACAACTTGACAGCTTGCCTGCTGTGGACGGTAGTCTGCAGTGTAAATGGTGAAAAGAAAGGGTGATAAAACAGTTCCCTGAGGTGACCCTGTGTTTGTCATGATCTTGTCTGACTTAACTGTTGACTTTAGCTTAACAAATTGAGACCTGTTCTCTAAGAAATTTAGAATGAAAGAAATAAATACATCTGGAACCTTCATCATTAAAAGCTTATTTACTATGATGTGTGGTTGTATCGTATTGAATGCTGAGCTAAAATCATAATACAGAATTCTCACACACCGTCCCCCTGCATCTAGGTGAGCATAGACACTGTCCAATTTACAGACAATAGCATCCTCTGCACCTCTGCCTTTCTGATAAGCAAATTGGCAGGGGTCAAGATAATGCTCTACATGAGGCTTCAAACTATTTAACACCATTTTCTCACATACCTTCATAGCTATGGAGGTTATAGCCACTGGTCTTAGATCATTCATACACTCAACGGTTGTCTTTTTAGGTACTGGTATACTGCAGGATTGTTTCCATAAATCCGGTAACACTTTATGAGAGAAACAATAATTAAAAATACTTGAAAAAATACTTGCTAACTGAAGAACAGTTTTGAGACTAAAGCAACAGGAAACAGCAAGACATACATTAGGTTCAGGTTAAAATGTACGGACAGAAGACAACATGACACAATGAAAACAGCAACATTTTTCTTCCTAATGGATGTTTTGAAATAGTCAAAAAACCCACAGAGATTCCGTTTACAATCATTTGAAACAGAAAAGAAAAGAATTTCTATATGCTGTAACCATGTAATGTGTGATTATTTTTTTTTCTATTTCTGACTGATAAGTTTGAATATCGATTTATATTCTGTCTTTTTGTCTTGCAATAAAAAATAAAAAAATAAATCTGCCAAAAAGGCTCCAAAAATTCTGGATCCTACATTTCCCATAATGCAACAAAGCATCTTTAATAAGACCCCCTGTGGGCTAAACACCAATGTCATTTAAACTCCACAAACTCCAGCCCTGTCTCCTAAATTATATGTTCCCATACAACTAAACTGCATTCTCAATTATGTTTCAAGTATCGCTGAACAATTGATCAGAATTTTATTTTTAAATCCATCTAGAACATCTATATTTATTGTAATTGTTTAAATGATTTTTCTTTTTTTTATTCTGTTTTTACTGTAAAGCACTCTGTAACTTGTGTGACATATATATATATATATATATATATATATATATATATATAAAAATATAAAGTTATTATTAATACAAACACAATGCACAGACTGGGGGATTTATGTTGTGGGGGTGTGGGGGGTCAGTTGTGGCTCACAGCTCAATTTTGCCCTGGGGCCCATAAATGGCTTAATCACACCCTGTTAACTGTTGTTTTAACATGGCTAACCAGACATTATATATAATAATTTTGATCTAAGAAATCTAAAACTTAAACTTTATTGTTATTTGTCATTCCACACAATGTACACAAGCTAATTGGTAGTTAGCTGCCAATCCACACTCAATATGGGGACTTGAACTGGTGATCCTCCGGTTCCCAAGCTAAGTCCCCACAGACTGAGCTACTGCTGCCACCATCTAGAGTGTGTGTGTGTGTGTGTGTGTGTGTGTGTGTGTTTGTGTGTGTGTTACTTTAGTATTATTTATATATATATTTATTTATTATTCACAGTTAATATTTCAACTTGCCGTGTCTTCCTGTACACAGGTTGGGGCTCACCCAGCTATAGAGAGACCCAGACCTGGGGGAAAATCCACATGAAGATGGAGTCATTTATCCTCTGGAGGGCTGTCCTTATCTTCCTCACGCTTCCCTCTTTCCAGGTACTGAAAATGGATGGATGGATGGATGGATGGATGGATGGATTAGAGTATGAGTGCATAGATGAAACCAGGCACTGGATTTTGTTCCCCTCTATGCACTGACTGTAAGACACACCTTCCTGATGTATTTCAAACAGAAACTCTATTAAAGGTACTCTAAGCGATGTCACGCATTTTTTTAGGCTACAACATTTTTTGTCACATACAGCAAACATCTCCTCACTATCCGCGAGCTGCCGGTCCCCTAAACACACTGTAAAAAAACGCGGTCTCTGTAGACAGCCTAGGGTCCAGAAGAAGGATTGGGGGGGGGGGTTAGTGCGCTGAAGCACAGAAGGAAGGGGACGGAATGAGGAGGAGGGAGGAGTGAGCTAGTCTTCATTTTGTTTAAAAATACTTTGAACGTCAACAAGAAGTAACGTCACCCAACATCGCTTAGAGCACCTTTAAAGTTTTGTTAGGGGTGTCACAATACACACAAAATGAGTTTTTGATTTCGACTATCGAAATCAGAAGCCGGATCGACGATTCTCCCAGTATTTATTTCTCTCTCCACCCGCCTCCTCCACCACTACCGCTATGACAGTGTAGCTTTCCGGTTAGTAGCATGCAGCTAAAGACACAGGCAGTGTGTCTCAATTTAGATACTTTGAGTACACTTATATGTAGTACACTCTGTACACTATTTACGCGCTTGTTGTAGTGCATACATTTCGTTCGGGTAGTGTCTCAAATTGCGCACGGCTGTTATGCACTGACTGGAAAATACTCTTCTTCTTCTACTGTTTAATTGTAAAATGCAACCAGGTGGAGCGTTACTGATTACATAATATAAACTGGCTTGTTTTCTCACTCACTGGTGGCACTATAGTGGTACTTATTTAAAAGAAAAAAGACATTTGTATAGTTGGGAGTTCGCTGTTAGGGTTAGCAGCTTCCTCTGCGCCGTTTTCACAAGTTTGAAAATAAGTCGGTGGTGCCGTAGCTTCCGCTACGTAGCAAAGATGGCGACGGGGTGAGTAGTGTCCAACGATCCACAAACAACATTTTGACCGCTTTGAGTGCCGCATCCGGGTCCTCGTAGTGCACTGCATTCGGCCGTACTTAGTCAGTGGGAATGCACTACTCATGTACTCAAAATAGCAAGTGTGCGATTTGAGACACAGCAAGTGTAACATTAGCTCACCGTTAGCCTTCAGCTTGACTATTCCAGACAGCATGGCCACTGCCGGCGTCGGAGGTGACGGAGAAACACCAGAAAATCCTCCTGCTTCCTTGAAGTTGTCGGTGTGGCACCATTTTTCCTTCCACGTGAGTGAGTTATGAAAAAAACAAAACAAAGGTAAAGCATGTGGGCTCCGACAGGACTCCAAGCTGCATTCACGCGCACCCCGCTAAACTAATGGTGCATTCAACTGCGCCTCGTAAAATCACTCAAACTGTTGTTGCAGAGTACCCATCTGATATCCGTTGGCTCCTATTGTGGCATTGCCGTGCCTGTTGAAAAAAAATAAAAGTTTAAATCGAAACCTTTATCGAATCGTGACCTTAAAATGGAAAACTCAAATGAAATCTTAGATTTGAAGAATCGTGACGCCCCTAGGGTTGCAAAGGGGCCTTTCCATGGAAAGTTTAGCTGGGGAATTTTGGAAACATTCCAATTTGGAAACTTTCATGGGAGTTAATGGAAATTATGGGAATTTGGATGGGATATAGTCCTTGGGCTCAAATGCAGTACTGTCTTCAATCAGCTTCAATCTGCTGCTGAATGTTGGATTCTAGAAATGATCTGTGCAGTGGGTGTGGTCTCAATCAAGCCCTGCAGTAGGCTAAGTAGTAGCCCAAACCATTGACCTTAGCTTAACATATGAAGGTAGCATGCTGCATTTGATTCACTATGGTTATGGTTGTATGCGTGCTAAGCTAACCATCAGCGCTGTCTATTGTTTCCAGCCTATTAAGAACAAGTGGGCTATACAATTAACACACATAGGTTAATAGCAATGGGTTATGTATTACACCCCCCCACTCCCGTATTTAAAAAACTAAATGTTGGCAAGTATGTAGTAGCCTATGCTGATTACTGCGTGCGTGCATGTCATTGACGAATATAGTGAGGACATTCAACTGAAGTTGCATTAAATCAGGTTGTTTTAACCAAGATTATTCTGCAAGATGTTTTTTTTTTCAACTACATTTAAGTTCCCTGTTATAGACTAACAGTATTATAACAAGCAATATTAAAAATATTCAGTTTGTTCCCATTAATTCCCGTTTATTCCCGTTAATTCCTGTTTATTCCCATGGAAAGTTTCCAACTCTGAAAATTCTGGGTGGGATTTTCTTTTTTGTATATTCAGTGTCGATTTTTGCTTTGATTCCCTGGCTCACATGGCGGATCATTACATTCATTGGTGATCATGAACAAGACCCAATTAGAGAAACCTTGTCACTGCACAGCCAGCCGCCGACTTCTCACTGCGGCTGCTGTCCGCTCTGTTGCTTATTTTGATCCGACCCGTCCGCATCATATTTTTTACACAGGTCAAAACGGCCGCTGAGCAGTGTGCAGAGCCCGCTGCAGTCTTTGTACATGTGTATGAGCTGGGGTGAATGTCACCTCTTTATATGAAACAATACTGAGCGCAGGATGTTCTCTGGCAAATATAGCAGCTACTTAATCCCTGACAACAGGCTGCTGTGGGCCTGCTGTTCTCCATGATCAACTCAGCAAAGAGGTCTTTATTTGGACCACGTCTGTTTATAAAGCCACTGAACCCCTTACCGCAGCAGGAATATTTCTTCCATCTATTTTCAGGGGGGTGGGACTTCAAGCCCTGCTGTGTTGATTATTGATCGCTATAGTTGCTATTGTGGTGAACTGGGAATATACATTTGAAGGATTGGACAGTGTGTTCACTGCTCATATCTGTATACACAGCCACATGGAATTTGTGTTGTTTTTTTAAAAAAGTTGATTCACCACCTAAAATAAATCATGGCGTAAAAGTCACACATTTGGAGTGCTAAAACACGTTATATCATGCTTGCAAAAGCCCATATCGATCAATACGATTGATGGTTTTATTTTCCATTAGCAGGGTTATTCTTGTAATATAAATCAGCTTTCCATAAAAAAATTATTACTTTACAAACCTCATGTTGCATAATAATACTTTGCGTTGCGATGTGGCTCCAAAAAGAAAACAGTAAATGCAGAAAGGCAGACAGACAGACAGATAGACAGACAGAGAGACAGGCAGGCAGGCAGACAGACAGACAGACAGACAGACAGACAGACAGCAGATGTTTGAGAGGTGAACACTGAATGGACTACACTGCATGAATGATCTGTATCTGAAAACTTTGTGTGTGTGTGTGTGTGTGTGTGTGTGTGTGTGTGTGTGTGTGTAAAAGAAAACCCTTTTAATATTCAAATCAACAAATGTTAACATCAACACATTTTACAGTTTTTTCCAACTCTAGTTAATACATGTGTAATGATAACAGCTGTGAAGTATTCAGTTCCTACTCAAAACTAATACTAATTACTAACAACTACTCATTTTTTCATTTCATTTTGCCATTCATAAATAATGTGAAAAAGTAAATGAGTTTTTTAATGATGAACTTTGAATATAAATAATGTGCCTGAGTGAGTAAAAAGCACCAATAAAGAGCTCGTTTATAAAAACATATTCCCGGGTGAATGGCTTTAAATCCTAGAAACACCCCTGTTAGGCACTACCACCATTTGTTGAGATTGAATACCACTTTGAGTTGTGGCGTAGACACTGTTGGTGGTGGTCATGAATGAAGAGGATGCTGAGTTCTGGAAGGATGGCTGAGAAGAGGAGCTCAGAGCTGGGCGCTGGAAATGATAAGCTGGGGGTGAAAGGGGAGGAGGAGGGTCGTGACATGCGCACAGCTGACTGCAACAGAGGGGAGTACATTGATAAATATTGACAGCATGGATATGATTGGCTGAAAGAGATCATGGCTCAACGGGGCTTATCCTCCTAACTCCATTTTTAAATAAGTAAAGTCAATCTGTTTGGTTTCACTAAATGTTTAAACAGCTCTAATCAGCTGATAAGAGGAAGCAGGAGTAGAGAGAGAGAGAGAGCGAGCGCGAGAGAGAGAGAGAGAGAGAGAGAGAGAAACGTGAAATAGTGAGTAACAGAAGATAGTAGGGCCGGGATGATTTGCTTTTGTCCCGATTTGATTCTTTCACAATGCATGGTGCTGATTGGATTTGTATTGCGATTTTCATGTGTTGTTATTCTCAAAGTTTTGCGATCCGATAGTATTGAGTATTGCGATTTCCTTTTCCTTTAACAAAAACAAAAGTAGAATAATACACTAGAGACAATATATATTATGAGACATTTCTAAAAACTATTTTTTTTCTAAGAAGAATGCACATCACATGTCAGTCAGTCAGTCTGCCATTTATTTCATCTGTAAAGAACATAACATGGACTTTGTGCATTTTCTGCTTTCGCTCTGTTTTGCTGGAAACAGATATGATGTAGTCGCTGTCGGCGGTACCGTGTAAAGAAAAAAAATTATTCACCTTAAATATATCGATTCTAGGGAAAGGAATCGATTTTAAAAAATGGTCGCATTTCCCCCCCCTCACCCCTATAACATAGTCTTCCTGGTTGAACCTACGCTAAGCTTCATTAGATGAAACTGCAGATCCTTCTCTGTCCTCTGTACTTGGTTCTAACCTTTATCAGCTTGTTCATTTCACACCGACTCCGTTACATGATCCATGTGGACATGAGCTGTACATACATTTACATGTCCAAGCCTTCAGAGGGATATATCAAGAGATAGAAGTTAGCAGAATGAAAAGACAGGCGAGTGAAGGGCCGAGTAAAGGGCAGAGTGAAGGGGGATAGACAGGTGCACTGAGGCTTTCCACACTGCCTTCCAATTAGTCACAGACACACACACACGCACGCGCGCGCACACACACACACACACACACACACACACACACACACACACACACACACACACACACACACACACAGGTCTCTGACTTTACTCTCCCATCAGTCTCTGCTACCTGCCAAGCCTTATCACATACCTGTGGATAAATCCATATCTGAGAAAAAAAACGCATGAGTTGTGTACTGTGGTGTGTGTTTGTGTGTGTGTGTGTGTGTGTGTGTGCGCATTAGTCCATATATGTGTGTGATTCTTTGAGTATTAAGCATAGTAAGCTCTACATAATTTAAAATGGAAAAAGAAAAGATTGTGCAGCTGTGTTGTTGCTGCTCCATGAGGAGTGTGCTTGCTTTTAGCAACATTGGATTTGAGGCATCTCAGGAGTTTTACAGCATTTTGTATGTTGTATGTATCTGTGGCAACAATAACAGTGTGGGCGTGCCGCTGCAAACGCGAGAGGAGATCGGGCAAGACGATCTGATGTTCAGAGCAGGCTTAGAGCCCAGGCCCACAGTCCGACCCAGCCCAGTGTTCTACTTTCGGGCGTCCAGTCCTTGGAGAGTAGGATGATCTTAGGGCGAGGTGTGGAGGAGTACAACAATAGGTGTAATCCCAACTCTCTCCCGCTCCTGCTTGTCTGGCTTTGAGTGTCAGGCGGTTTCAATCCATCCATTTTGCCTTCCCCTGGAGTTCACTGTACAGACATCATCCCAGCCGTGTGCATAGCACCACAGGCAGATGCCAACACAGCATGAACGGAGCTGTATGGGATTTAGTGCTGGCACTGGACCAGGGACCGGGACACTGCCCTCCTTGTGACTGGGGACTTTTGGCAACATTGCATGTCCCAGAAGGGTAGGACTCTGGACCATTGTGATTCTCCATTCAAGGAGATTTACAAGGCTAATTCTCTCCCACCATTCAGCAAGTTAGATCAACCACCGCCATCTTCATCATACCAGAATATCAACAAATGGTACAGGTGAAGAGCCAGGTCAAACATTATACTGCCCAATGAGACGCTACACTGCAGGATGCAATGAGTGATGTAGAACAGGATATAGAGCTGCAAAGATGAATCGATTAATCGATTAGTTGTCAACTATTAAATTAATCTATCTTTCGATAATCGATTAATCGGTTTGAGTCATTTTATGATAAAATCTCAGATTCCAGCTCCTTAAATGTGAATATTTTCTAGTTTCCTCACTCCTCTGTGACAGTAAACTGAATATCTTTGAGTTGTGGACAAAACAAGACATTTGAGGACGTCATCTTGGGCTTTGGGAAACACTGGTCGCCTTTTTTTTCTTTTTTTTTCTTTTTTTTTAGACCAAACAACTAATCAATTAAAAAAAATAAATGACAGATTAAACGACAATGAAAATAGTCGTTAGCTGCAGCCCTACTGGGATATGTACCAATCCAGCTCTGAAAACATTATAGAAGTATTGACAAGTTTCATAACAACACTGGCCAATGATATTATACCTAATGTTAACGTTAATGTTTCTTACCAAGAAACCATGGGTTGATGGATCCCTCCATGCTGCGTTGGTGAATGTGCTCCTGCTTGTGGCTCAGGAGTTGCTGTTGGAGAGGTGGAGATATACAAGACAGCATCCTACAGGATGAGAACAGGGATGTGTAACCTGGTGCCATACTAAACGACTGGTATCTACCGGACCGAATGATAACGCAGATTTTGGTTCCACTTAAATGCCTGCCCTGCCCTCTGGTGCCCCCGAAACAGACAGGCAACAGAAACATCGCTGCATGTGATGCACGCTAATTAGCATTACACTTGGCAGCAGGTAACATTAGCCTACTATTAGCTAGTAGCTGGCTTAAACACGGTTAACATGCTGACAGCTAAACTGTGTAAAGTGTGGCAGTATTTCACAGGAAATGATTCCAACGGCGAGACGTCCAACAGTCTGCAGCTAAAGACACAGAGGAGACTAGCTGCACTTTGAGACAGCATGGACACTGCCAGAGAAACAACCCCAACGGGACGTAATGGTGCGTTCAATTGCAACTGGTCAGCTCATGGTGCATTCAAAGTTATTGTAAAATACCCTACTGCCATCTAGTGGTTCTTCTTTTTGTCGTATAAGAACAATTGACTGGTCAAATAAGTTATTGTTATAAATATTGGCCTGTGGCTTTAGCAATAGACAAGCCATCTTTAATGTCACCAACTGTCGTTTTGTGCTCTCTTTTTTTTTTAAAGCAAAGTTAGGGCACCGTGTAGGCACCGGCACTGTTGCATTTGTATTTCACTGCACAAATTTAAGAAATATCCGCATGTGAAAAATGAATCCTTTACTTTTGAATCGTGTCAGTGAATATGAGAGGCTAACAAACTACAAACTTCATTAATGGAGAACAAGAGAGAATATTCGTGTTGGATCATTTCAGCCTGATGACTGTGTCAGCACATATATCGTTATTAATATGTCCCATTGCTGAGTATGTCTGATTATTACAATGGAGCTCCTGCACCATCCGCTTCTTTGTCTCCTTTTAATTATGAATTAAAACTTGAATCTCCAAAGTCCTATAAAAAGGTGTGTGGTCCCCCTGCTGCTGACTGTATCCTAGCACACAGCTGCACTCTTCTGATATGTGAATAATACACTTTGACTGGTGTTATGAGGTTTTCTATTAAAGGAGCATTTAGTAAAAGATAGTCCATGACAACTCATGAAGTCATTGGAAATTAATGCACAGTTTAGAGGCTGTTTTTATAACTTTTGGGTTTTTTCTTTAAACCTACATTGTGTAATTTTTTGAGTTGATTCTTAGCAAAAACCCCTTTGTTCGTTTACAAATCTGTGCTCATTCATGTGTAATTACTTCCACCAACTAATCAAAGTATGCTCGTAAGCGTAGAATCTGCCATTTAGAATCATTCAGAATACATACAAGCGTGTCGCTCGAATGACGGCCGCCATGTAGCGCCTCCATCTTTAAAATACATTAGCCAAAGAGGGACATACCTCCGCCTTTCGCCCTCTTCAGTGGCACCGTGACGAACGCCAGGGGGAGATTACTCGCCAGGGAAGCGAAAAAGAGAACTTAAACGACGCGACAGGCAAAGCAACAAGACCAAAGTTAATATTGTGGCTAGAACAGCTGCGTGTGAACAATGGAGATACTCAGAGCTAATTTCGGGTTCGGTCACCGTAGGAGTTAAAACGCGCTCGAAATGGGAAGGGCTAGAAAGTAATATTCAGTTGGTTGTCATATACAATTTCACCGCTAGATGGGAGAAATTCTTACACAATGTTAGCCTGACAAGCCAGACCCACATCAAGATGTTGGGTCTGGGAACTCTCCATTGACGGAGCTCAATCCGAGGGGCGGGATAAACGGTTGTCTTTCAAATTCCCTCTGCACGCAATAGGATAGCGCTACAACCAGGCAGAGCAACGAAGAAGGTAGTGAAGCTAGTTGATAGATTAAACTTTAAACTTTTGCCGTATCCGGTCGGCAAAATTCTGAACACATCTTCCTTTTTTAAGAATGACTTCAGTGCCGCTGTTCCCAGCAGCAGCAGCCATAAGCCCGCCCACCGACTCTATACACGATGTGATTGGCCTGACCAGAGTTTGGTTTTTCCAGCTCGCAAGTCAATGGAGAGTGCCTAGACCCCCCTGGCTGCAAATTAAATTTGCTGCCACTAGGGTGCGTCTAGATTTCTAGGCTAACACAATGTAGCTTTAAAGTTATGTGTAGAATAGTTTATGTTTACGCCATCTTTTAAATAATTCTAACAATGGCAACTTTTGCTTGTAGAAGAATGAGACAATCCTGGTGATAACTGGTGCAGCTTATGTGGGTCACTCACAGTGCTGGGAAGATTACTTTGGAAATGTAATAGGTTACCGATTACAAGTTACCCTATTTAAAATGTAATAGTAGTGTAACTATTTCTATTACTTTATCAAAGTAATGTATGTTATTATTTTTGAATTACTTTGCTAACTTCTTATGAACGGTGATTAAATATAAACTACCGGATATGCACCAAGCAAAATATGGTGCTAAAATACATCTTCAATACACATTATAAGCCCAGTGTGTCACACGGAAGGTAGGCACGTCTTCCCAACTTTATTTAATATGACTGCTTGCAGTTAGTGTAAGCTAACTTATCTTACATACCTGCAGATGTTTCCTGAGGTTGGATGTTGACATTTTCGACGTCAATAGCATTTTGACCGCTGGCAAAGATCCATTATATTGCACATTTCTGTTCGAACCCTTCTCCGGTCCAGTGGCAGTCTGGGCCAGTCACAGAGCCAATAATGGGCCCACCCACATTAGCCACTGGCCCACCCAGCCAAGTTTACTCAAAATACATGTCACAAAAAAATATTCAAATTAAGGTGATAGCAAAGTCAGGGTGGGGGAAAAAATCGATACAGACATAATTTGAAGTTCGAAAAATAGTTCGGTAATAAACTGCTATGCATCTCGGAATGTTGCAAAATGTTAGGTCTGTGTCGCAAAAATATTATATTGTGTCATAATATTGTATCGTGGGGCCTCTGTGATTCCCCACCCCTATAGCAAAGGTGCATATATTTTTTTTATATATGCATATTGCCTTTAGCCAGCTAGCTAGTGCTTGGTACTCGGCAGGTAGCTGTATACATCTGTGAATGTATCATCCAAGGTTCCCACAGTGTGGAAAACTTGGAAAAGTCATGACATTTCAAAATATCACACTTGTTTTCCCTCAAGATTGAAAGCCAGTGCCAGACTGATATAAGTGCTTGTAAAGCAATTTTATTTTCTTCATTAAGGACAATGTATTGACTGTGCCTGTAGTTTGAGGTATATGAAGCGAATATGAACAAAACCACCCAGATTGGAAAAGGTTGCTTTTTCATTTTATATTAATTTAATTTAATAATTAACATTTGGAGTAAAGTATACCAGACAGTTCCGTTCGTTGTGAATGGTCACTGAAATGTTATAATGGGTCCTTGAAAAGTCATGGAAATTGTGTTCATGAAAATGTGTGGGAACACAGCTTTTCCATATCTTTCTTCTGGAATATATTTATAACTACTATAGGAACAGTTGGACTCATTTGACTGACTTTGGGAGGTAAACTGAGAAGTGAAGAAATGTTGTGGGTACAGTGGACAAAAGATAGATGAATGGGTGTAGATGAGATGATGGTAGTGGTGGTGGGTGTAGGAGGGTTAGAGTGCACGCTTGGCTAGCTGCGTGGATTATCACAAGCAGATGTGGGATCAGAATCACGCCTGATTGCCTTTTATTGTCTGGGTGTTTTTCTAGATGTGCTGCAAGATTTAGAGCTTTAGAGCTTGGTTTTTCATTGACCCCGGCTGGTTTTCTCTTTCTCAAACTTTTTCTTCTCCTGGATTTGACCTCTCTCATACCCCTCTTTTTGTCACTTTGTTTTGTAACTAAAAATACATTGCTGGGGAAATGCCTCAAAAGAAGACAAAAATTGTCTATTGGCATTATCGCATGTCGTGGCAAATCCATTTCAGAATGTCAGCAGTTAGCAGAATCTTCACTCGTTTCCAACTTTTATTGCCGCTTCTTTCTTTCACCTCAGCCTGTTGAGTTTTGTGGATAGTAAGGGTTCCTGTACAGCCAAGTCTTGTGTTTGCATCCAAACATTTCCCCGAGCTTCTCTCTGACAGGAATCCACATTGAAAATCTCTACTAGTTATTTTAACTCACCAACTTTTCTTTTACATTACGTCACGTCAAAAAACCTTGCTCCGCAGCTACGGCTAACCCACAAACAATTCTTTACATGTATCTAGAACATGGCACCTGCAAAGCTCCAAAAACAGTAAATTAGATAGGGCTGGGACAATATGCTTTTGTCCCTATTCCATTCTTTCACGATACATGGGTGCCGATTCGATTTCGCTCTGTTTTGCTGTAAACGTATATGATTTAGTCGCTGTCAGCACTACCATATAAACAAAAAATATTTAGGTGAATGATTGCAAAAAAATCAAGATACATACGATTTTTCAATTTCTTTTTTCCCACCCCTAAAATTAGATCTGTCACAATAAAGACCTAACGATATCCAATGCCCTTTGTTGTGAAACTGTACATTAACAACACTGTAGAACTGTAATGATATAAATTATAAAATAATTGCATGAGCGAATACAAACACAACTCAAAGTTATATTCAGTTAACTTTGGCTCCTATATCGCACCAAACAGGAGAGGAGCAGAGCAATGAGGACTAAGGGAGTGGTAGAGGAGAGAGTAAGTATAGCGACAAAGTGAGAGTCTATTTGTCTGTTTCCTGTTGGCCGGGCCTTCCCGGTGCCAGCCTCTTCCTGTCATCCTTCAGCCCCCCGGCAGGGACAGCTGTTCAAACACAACCCACCAGCACTACCAGCTCTGCCTTTTCCCGTCTCATCCACCATGCAGGACCCCCCCTCCACCCCCCACCCCCTCCCCCCCAGCCAGAATCCCCACCCTGATTCCCTCACCAGCTTCCTCTTCCCCCCGTATTCACAAACAACAACCGGATGATCACCCTCCTCTGAAAACAGCATTGTCCGTGATGCCAGCGAGCTATGAGGCATGGCTTGGAGGAATGCAGTTTGCTGTCGCCATTGTGTTTAGGAATGACAACCTGGTGGAGGAACTGCAGAGAGCAGCCAGGATCCATAAAGAAAAGGGCACAGAGAGAAAGAAAAGCTATGTTTCTGGTGGCATGTTTTTTTTAATATTACGTTACATTTTTATAATTTGTTCTTTAAATTCCTTGAGAGACATCTAAATTCCCAACTTTTAACTAGGGCCGGGACAATATGCTTTTGTCCCGACTTGGTTCTGTCACGATACATGGGTGCCGATTCGATTTGTATTGCGATTTTCATTTATTGCGATTGTAGAAGTCGCAAAAACGTTGAATAATACACTTCTAGGGACAATACATCATGAGACATTTGTAAAAACTCATTGTTTTCTAAAAAGAATGCATATCACATGTCATCACGTTTAATTCGTAAAGAAGTACACTGTGACATGGATTTTCTGCATTTTCTACTTTCGCTCTGTTTCGCTGGAAACAGATATGATGTAGTTGCCATCAGGGGTACCGTATAAACAGAAAATATTTAGGTGAATCATTGGTCAAAAAATAAATAAAATATATTGATTGTAGGGAAATCATTGATTTTAAAAAATTGTCGCAAAAAAAATCATGATACATACAATTTTTTTTTACCCATCCAAACTTTTAACTGTTTTGGGCAAGTTACTTGAAAAATGTAATTAATAAAGCTGCCTGTATGCTGTTATCCCCATTAGAGGTGTGAATCTTCACTGATCTCCGATTTGATTATGATTATCATGTCAGCGATTCAATTCGATTCGATATCACGATGCATCACGATGCGTCAAATACATTTTTCTATTAAAGCCATGTAGGATATTTAATTCATAGCTTTTCAAGCTTCAAAAACCAAACATTCTGCAGTGCTCTAATACTAAATAAATTGGATACATAAAACTACAGCACTGAGCACATGGCACTTCCTGAATGTGCAAAACATAACAGAATATGTAAACAGAAATGTTGTTAGGCCTACATTAAATTGTAAACAGAAATAATCGATTATGAGCCAGCCGATTATCGATGCAGCATTGTCCAAGTCCACGATTCGATGCATCGATTATTGGATTAATTTGAACACCTCTAATACCCATAATATGTAAACGGTTATCACCACTCCCACTTGATGGGCGGCTTTTCACTCTCAATGTGGCTGTTCAAAACAGCTATAAACCATTTTTCCTTCCGTAGTGTGTAGTCCTTCAATACGACCTTTTAAAGGGATGGTTCGGAGTAATTTCACCCTAGGGTCCTTTGCACCATGACCTCAAGCAAAACAACCCCACAGGAGCTTCTTTCACCTGGATTGATCATTGGGAGAGTTAGCATTATCAGCTGAATAGCTTAGTGCAGGTGCTAATGGATCCAACTGTGTATTTCGTAAGTTACCCCACTAATAATGCCCAAAATGATACCAAACTTCTACACTAGTACAAATAGGTTATGCACTCATAAAACGATGGATTGGAAAGTTTGTAAGTACACCAGGAGTTTATTTAAATAACACTTGCCTGCTGGCTTCTGCTCTCTGCTGCTACTGCTGCTACCGGCAGTTAGACGAGTTCTTAGGGCCGTCTACAAATTACAACACCGAAAAGAGATACAAAAATATTCATTAATTTAACTTATTTAACTTATTTAACTTATTTTTTTTAAGTAAGTGCTGTAGTACAACTAGCAGGAGACAAGTTATAATTGAGGTAAGTTTGGAGACACTACCTTATTTAATCATTAAATTAATAAATATGTTTGTAGATGTCCCTAAGTATTCGTCATACTGCCGGTAGCAGCAGCAGCAGAGAGTAGAAGCCAGCAGGCAGTTATTAGTTATTTAAAAAAACTCCTGGTGTACTTACAAACTTACCAATCCATCGTTTTATGAGTACATAACCTATTTGTACTACTGTAGAAGTTTGGTATCATTTTGGACATTATTAGTGGGGTAACTTACGAAATACACAGCTGGATCCATTAGCGCCTGTACTAAGCCATTCAGCTGATAACGCTAACTCTCCCGATGTTCGACCCAGGTGAAAGAAGCTCCTGGAGGGCTGTTTGGCTCGAGGTCGTGGTGCAAAGGACCCTAGGGTGAAATTACTCCGAACCATCACTTTAACTAGTTCTTCTCAAGCATGACACGGCCCTTACTCATTATTTAGTACTTACTGAACAAGTAGTACATTACTCTACTGATTATTGGACAGCAGAAGAAATGAATTCTGTTACTCGCTACGGATGCCACGGTGAGGACCACTGGTGTGCCAGGAATCCTAGGTTAGCAAAGGCTAATGAGAACAAATCTGTGTGTGATCCCAGCCTCTTATCATGGGTGTACATCAGGGACAGGATCAGGGCACTGCATGAGCGGGGCCTCTTGGACGACTTTGAGCGAAGCTCATGAGCCCATAATGTATTTTGTTATGTTGTTGTTGGGGATTTTTTTCATTCCCCTCTGGTGTGAAAAAAAAAACAAGCGTCAGACGCTCGAGCCCGGGCTTTGGTTGATTTTTCAGTGAACTATGACAAATTTAGTCCATTAGATCCTCGCCAGCAGTAGCACCAAAGCCAGGAACAGGCTTTCAGCGTCAATCATCCTACCCCCTGGTCCTCCACACTCAGAGGCAGCTCTGTTCAAAGGAAACCCAAACCCAGACGAAGAACGATTAGGATATATATCTGGAATAATATCATTTTGACCGTATGGCCTGCTGAGTAGGCTCAACCCGCCGCTGTTATCAGCGTTGTCATTATTTATTCCCAGCTTGATTCGTGTTTATTATTCAGTTGTGGATCCATTATGGCTGGAATGTGGTTGTCTTTTCACATCTTTCGGACTGGAGTTCTGGAGTTTATTATTATTTGAGCACTACTCATCACCTGCTTCCTCCCCACTGTCCTCTCCTTCCTTCCTGGCCGGGAACAAGAGCTGTTTCATGGGCTTTATTAAGTTTCATTTTGTTCTTTACCTTTGCCATTAACTTGTTAACCTGTAATGTCTCCTGACCGCTCTCTGCTCCGCTGCCTCGGATTTATACCCCCTAAAGGAGCAACTAGTAAGCAGCTGCTTGTAATTGCAGTGTTACAGATAAAGGTTTAAATCAGTGGGACGCATAAATGTGTTTAAGTAAGAGTGGAAGGCTCTGGAGAGCAGCAAAATAAGGTTTAATGAAATACATGTGGTAGAGGCAGAGCTTGGCCACAGTCCTTCTTTCTTTCTTTCTTTCT
Organism: Perca fluviatilis; assembly: GCF_010015445.1. Classification (NCBI taxonomy): domain Eukaryota; kingdom Metazoa; phylum Chordata; class Actinopteri; order Perciformes; family Percidae; genus Perca; species Perca fluviatilis. Next base: position 7,374,801 of record NC_053114.1, read on the forward strand.
TTCTTTCTTGGGGGCAGGACTTTAACAAGATGAAAATCACATGTCTTGCCTGACATGTGGTCCTATAGAGTTGATATAATAGGTGGGCGATATGACATTGAACTGTATATACTGTACCATGAGTCGATAGACCGAATCACAGTGATGTCGCACTAACACAAAAATCACTTCCAGGTAGACAAATGGCAGTTGATTTCAATTGCGGACATATGTGAAATCAGCAAACTTTATTTTATATTTCTGTTATCATTTTTAGCCGTAACTGTAACATTTGAAGAAATCGATATTAAATCGATATATTCGCTATTAAACTGTATGTAGGGGTGGGTGGGTGGAGTTCTCTACCCGGAAGTTCTTGTACTTTGTGATTGGGTCTATGTAAAGTTGTCTACTCTCTGAGCTCTTGCCATACCGTTTATATGGTATAGTAATAGTAAAATAGAAAGAGTCTCTGTCTATCTGTAGGTCTGTCCTTCGATTTTCTCAACAACCTTTCATCCAATCAACTTCACACTTGGTGGGTGTATTGCTGAGGGTTGATGCTAAAATTGATTAGGGTTGCACGATATTGACAAAATGTTCTATTGATTATGAATATTGCAATATTAATTTTGATATATATATATATATATATATATATATATATATATATATATATATATATATATATTATTTTTGGGGGCATTTTTAAGCCTTTATTGACAGGACAGATGAAGACATGAAAGGGGAGAGAGAGGGGGAACGACATGCAGCAAAGGGTCGCAGGTCAGAGTCGAGCCCGGGCCCGCTGTGTCGAGGAGTAAACCTCTATATATGGGCGCCTGCTCTACCAACTGGGCTATCCGGGCGCCCAATTTCGATGTTTTTAAACATATGTAAAATTACAAAAGTTACGGGAAAACGCATCAAAATAGATTCTTAACAAATTAAACAAGTTTTCTTACAACACAAGGTTTATTTCAACTGTCAGTAGACACTGTCACTCTTTTGAAATATGCACACTAGAGGATGGATACCCGAACCGAGCACGTCGGGACACGGTGGTAGTTCGGACAGATATTTAGAAATTATGTTCGGGTTCGGTGTCGGGCTTGGTCACATCAGCACGATAAGGCATTGAACATTTTAAATTTAAAAAAGCTTATTAATGTGCGCTTGTTGCCCCATGCGCTGATGTGCTCATCTGTTGACATTTCCGAATGCCTTCCTACAGTTGCTATATAAAAGCGGGCTTTCCACACAAACAAACGTACATGTGTCATTAGTATGAGAAGAAATTGAGATTTTAACTGTGTCGGGCTCGGGTCGGGCTCCGACATAAATGTCTTTAATGCCTCTCGGGCTGGGCTCGGTTACTGCTCTGTCGGACGCGAGCCGGGCTCGGACAGAAAAATGCATCCCGATCCACACTCTAATGCACACACGTGGTACGCTCCATAGGATTTGTCACGTAGTGGACCCGTGCGCTGACGTGCACTAACATGTGCAAGTGGCACGGTAACTGGCCAATGAAACAGGATCATTATAGCGTTTCAAGCAGGCTCTAAATCGAACACAACTAAGCCACACAGCCAATGGACGGGACGCAGAGCTCCACAAAATAAACAAAATCGTGCATACTTACACTTTCGATATAATTATAAAAATATATAAATTGATATAAATTGCAATAACGATATTGATTCGATATATCTTGCACCCCTAGATATAATATTGTGCGACGTGATATTGTGATAACGATAGTTAGTCGATATATCTTGCACCCCTAAAATTCATGGTCCGGAAGGACGTGTGACCAACCTCTGATTGGTTGGTCGGTTGGTAAGGTTTAGGTATGAGGAGTGAGATTGGTTAAGGTTAGGGTAAGAATATCAGGGTAAGCCAATCAGAGGCAGAGTAGGGCGGGTCATGCCTTTGCCTGTCCCTCCGAACCATCCCTTCTAGCAATAACCATTGCCGAGCACCCAAGGAGGTGCAATGATGAGCACTAGCTCTTGAGATCTACGGGACATATTTATTAGTAGTGCGTTATGTATACACTGTGTAGTAAGGGTGGGAATCCCAGGGTACCTCACGACATGATATGATACACGATACATGGCTAACGATACCGACAATCCTTCTCCTCAAACGGCTGTCCGCCCCCCACGTCAAAAACCTCTTCCTCTTTGGCTAGTTAACCTATGTTCAAGTTTTTCTCATTCATGTGTTGAGCGTCACCTCAAGAAGCCACAAGTAGGGAGCGGGGAAATCGTTTTAGAGCGCCTTCATTTATTCATTAAAAAATATTCAGTCCCTCCAGAATTTTGTGGCCTTGTTTTGAGATTGTTGTGGCCCAAAATGCCGGATTTTGCAGGAGTTTTTGTAAAAAATTTCGATAAAAGTTGCAATGTCTTTTTTACTGTATGTTTGTTGCAATGAAGTTGCAGGAGACGGTGAAGGTTCTAAAAACCTTTTTTTGTATAGTTCTTTAAAAATATAAAGGAAACTTGTTTCAGGGAGAATAAAACTATCCTGGGCTGAGTTTTCCTAGTAACCTTACCAAAAAGGCTCAGGAGGCTGCAAATGTTGGTATAATATGAAAATGGCTGGTGGATTTAAGACAAAAATAATAATTTATTGAATGAATCAAATTTGAACATATGTGTCAGTGGCTTGTTGATCTTTACATTGTTAGTTCATTTCCTATCCTGGCCTGGGACACACATTCATATGGTTTGATAAAGTACTTATTGGACTTTAACTTATCATTGCACTGACAGTAACTAGAGTAGCTCTCCTCAATTTAGGTCATTGTGTCGTCTCATCTCCGGTTTTTCCTGCATCCACCGTGTGTGTGCGCGTCAGTACCTGTATGAGGGAACTGTATGTGCAGCAGCCCAGAATATGATATATTTGGACGTATCAATATTTTGTCCCACACCTACTGTGTAGCGTATTGAGAGTGGACCCCTATTAGGGTAACTGTTACTCGGCTGAACAGCATGCTGTGTACAGCTCGCTCTCCATCGCTCGCTACAGTACATTCAAGAACAGATGAAGAAGAGACCGGCGATGTTACATCGTAGCAAACTCAAACATTTAATTAATCAGGTATGTAACTTTCTGAATTAACGCTTTTGTTCCCAGAAAGAGCCTAGTCCCAACTAGCTAGCTGTTAGCAAATAACGCGTATAGTCTAGCATTGCTAGCAGACGCAACTATTGGCGCTTTTCCTTTTTTTTTTCGCTTTTATTACATGGTACCTGCTCAACTCGCCTCGACTCTACTCGCCTCGACTCGACTCGACGCACTGTGTGTCCGTTTTCCATTGCAGATTTTAGTACCGCCTCAGCGTGACTGGTCCTCATAGCGGCGCCGCAGTAAACCGCCGTGACCTAACGCGACACACACGCGCAGAACGTCGAAGGTGTGTTGTTGTAGCCGCAGCCAGAAGACACATTTTGTTTCAAATGAAGCTGGAGGCAGCAAAAAAAAACAACACAGCTGGCTAAACTATTTAAAAATGGCGGGTTTGTTCAGGACACCCCCCTCTGTCGCTTTCACGTCACCTTTTGGTATCGCCTCAGCTCGCTTGGAACCTCGACTGAGGTGGTACTAAAAAAAGTACCTGTTAGCAGGTACCAGGTACTTTTTTTCGTAATGGAAAACCAAAAAAGGCGAGTAGAGTCGAGGCGAATCGAGCAGGTACCATGCGCCTTATGTAATGGCAGGTATGTCGCTCAGGTCCCAAGGAAGCGCGGTGTGAGTGTGAAGTTGTTTGGATTAGCGGCTCTCCAGAAAGCTGCAAGCAGCAATACCACAGGCCAAGCTATGGACCGGTTCTGAACAGCCACGTTTTGAACGGGCACTGCACTAGTCCCTTATCTGGTTTTATTAGACCATTGTAGCCAATGTTGGATTTCTACCGGATTATTGCATCAATGTGAAATACTTTGATTAGCCACACTTTTTTGAAAAGGACCCCGTAAATTAGATTATTTAAGACTTTTTAAAAGAGTTTTTGGGCATTGTGCCCGAGACAGAAAGGTGCCTTGCTGGAATCGAGTTGGCGCCGTTGTAATGATGTGTCTTACCCATATCCAAGGCTTAAAGACTTAAAGGCCCTGTATACCTACACATGTGTTTGCACTTACTTTGGCTGACCTCTACTCAGGTTAAGGGTAGGAGGAGCTACACTGTGAATTTGTACCAATGTTAATGTAGCAATAACAATTATATGTAAATGTGACATTTGTTCCACACTGGGGGAGATGTTTATTACACAGTTAGAATAGGTCTTATCAGCCACAAAATGAGTCCAAACACCTGCGTGAGTTTATCATGGGTGTATAGGACCTTTAAGGTTTAAAAATGAACTTGTCAAAAACATAACAGCAAATATAGCAGTACATTGTAAACAGCAAACGTCATGAGTATTGCGTCAATACCTAAATAATAATACATATACAACAAAAATGTATTAAAGTTGACACTTTTAAAAGCTAAATAAATTAGTATTTCCTGTGGCTATGAATATACATCACTTGTCTTTCGCTTACTGTGAATGTTTTGGCACTTTGGTACTGCACTTTCTTTCTGCAGTTATTTATTGACACTTATTGCTCAAATTCCCCCAAATTTCTGATGATTTCCAATTTCTAGAGCCAAGCTCTCCAGCTCTGCTACTTTGTTCCTTTTGGATAGAAGACTACTCTCTCTCTGTTTATCTCTTGTTCACACAGTCGCACACACAAGCATGCACGCACGCACACACACACACACACACACACACACACACACACACACACACACACACACACACACACACACAGATCCACATCCAGCTCAGGTTCAATGTCAGCTCTGGTATTTCAGCTAAAGGTGAGGAGTGAAAAGATCACTGTAGGTCTCCACACACCCGCACAAACTGCAGTGAGCCAGGCCGTCACCCGTCAACTCGGCACCCCCCAGTTACATGCATACATGCTTCATATGTGTGTATGTGTGTGTATGTGAGAGGCGGCTGAAAAGCTCATTCATACACACGGACAGTGTGGCCATTCACTCCAAGCTGTCAGTTCTGTTTCTCCTCTGCTTTTTGGGCTCTGCCAATCAGCTGCCTGGAATCTCTCCTCTTCCACATCCTCTCATTTTACTATTTATTCCCCCCCCCCACTCTCTCTCCTTCTCCAGCTCGCTATTTTTCTGGAACTTCATTCTCCCTTGTGCGGCTGGCCGCTAGTTCCCCTGAGGTGTGTTTGTTGTCTGTGAGGAGCTCATAAAGACCTAACCTCCTCAGACTAGAGCTGGGCCATATGGAGAAAATCAAATATCTCGATATTTTTGACCAAATACATCAATGTCAATTTTGCGGCGATATTGTAGGGTTGACTAAAATAGTAACACAATAAGATTTGTGATGAATAATCATCAGTAATCTGGATATTATCGTGTGATAATATTGTATGATTTAGAAATTACCCTCCACATCTGAGTTTCGTGCGGCGCATTCGCACGGGATCAGCGCGGGGAGCGCGTCGACTCGGGGACGGAGGTCTCCGGTTGGAAGGCGGCGTCCGTAGCCGCCCGCCATCCCATATCCGTCTTCGCGACGGAGGGATAAAAAGGCACACAGGAAATGAGATTAGACACCTTGAAAAACTGATTGAAGACCCAGCCAAATTACAGACATGTCATTTCGCACGGGAGTAATTAACCAGGAAAAGACAGCACTTATGTCATATTACAATATTACAATATCCCAAATCTAAGACAATATGTAGTCTCGTATATTGATATCGATATAATATCGATTTATTGCCCAGCTTTACTTTAGGCCTCTACATGCGATGGGTGACACAGTGTTAACCCTGCATGCTCCCCTTTGGATCGCACATCTCGTTATAGCATGCTGTCAACGGAAAGCCTCTCATAACATCGATCAATCAGGACTGCGATGGTGACAGGAAACATAATGGAATTAGGAAATGGTCCTTTTTGACAGCGGCGTTACTCCGAGCGAGCGGCCTGGAGCATACTTCAGATTCATACGATCTGTCCACTTAAATCTGTACCACTAACATTTATCTTTGACTCTGGTAGACTCACTAACACACCTGTTTCATTTATAGAGTTAGAGTTTTTTTTGTTTTTTTTACAATTGCTTTCACAATTATTTATATATTATATGATCATTATATTAATGAAATAACATTCATATTTCCACAAGTTAAAAAGACAATACGTCATCATGGCGTCTTGATGGCTTCAGAGCAGGTGAACGTGCTGCTTTTATTGGCCTCATCGCTGTGACTGTTACTCCTACAGGAGCTTAGAGCTGCACTAAACTGCTCTGTATTCAGTTTAACCACTCAGCATTCTTGTGACCTGCAGTGTCGGTGTGATAAGATGTTCCGGAGGGTTTGGTTATAGCTTAAAGTGGATCACAATGAGCTAGTGAGGGCCAACTTGGCCCCGATTTATCCTACATTTCTCCTGCACCGCCTCTCCCCTGAGTTCTATTTATGTCTCTCTCTAGGGTTTTCATACTGTATCTTCAAGTGTCTCTTAATTATCTGAAGAGGCAAGCTCTGTGATGTTACATTTAAAGTGCCGAGAGGGCGTAGACGCAATAAAACACCGAAACAAAACCACACTCATACATCTTAAAGTGACAGCCTTTCAAACATGCTCAGAAATATAACTCTCACTCTCACTCAACTGACTGTTGTCTGTCAAGAACAGAGCGGTATGTCGTGTGGTGCAGTTCCTCGAAACGTGATAGAGAGGTGCGTGCAAGTTTAACAACCAAGACCGCCGTTTGTTTCCTGCTTCCTACCAACAATCACCTTTGGTTTCCATGATATTTCCTGTCCCCTAGTTCTTGCAGTTATGGCAACAAAGGTTCCCTCCTAACCTTAACCACTTTTTTTAATCCAGATGATGACCCTTCTCTGACCTTAACCAAGTACTTTTTGTTAACCTTAACCATCTGTGAAGGCAGCATTGGAAACTGTATGGAAAAGGGCAGGCACTTTGAAAAAAACTAAACAAAAAAAAAACTGGCAGGTGATTGGATGAACCATCTGTCTATCGACGTCCGCCACTGTTGTTTTGTCGCGGCCGTCACACACACCTAAACCACGCCCGGAGCTGCCAGTAGCTCTTTACCGGACGCTGATTGGACTGGTTGGCTGGTAGTTCAGACAAACATATTACTTGAAGCCTAGTCTGGATCGGCTATAGTCTGGCATGCACAGTGCTGTGGAGGATGGTTTAGTTTTTTTAGTCGTGCAACTGCAACAGAAAACTCAGATTGGACAGATAGTCTAGCTAGCTGTCTGGATTTACCCTGCAGAGATCTGAGGAGCAGTTAACCATTGACCTCATAAATCCACCCACAAAGAAAGCGAAAGCAGACGGACATCCGGCAGAAATGAGGGACATCCGGCAGAATTTCCAGGGGCACCTGAATGGAAATGAAATGTTGATATAGACTAGGACAGGAGTACATTTCTAGGCTTAAGCCTTTTTTACTGGATTTATTTTTTTACCACAATTGTCTGCTTTTCTATCTGAAGTTAAAGTCAACCTGTAGGATTTCTGCTATGAGAATAGCTCTTCCTCCTGCTTGTGTAACTAAAAAGCCAGTCTGCATAGTATGGACTTACCATTCCTGGCTGTGTCACTCCAGAATTTGGCTTACACACCAAGATCATAACCCGTTAACAAAAGCCCATTCATGGATATAAACAGCCCTCATTAATAATGACTTTTTCACTTCATTTCCTCAACATAAGCAGACAGAAAACTGTTCACAGATACAGACACTCACTTCTCCAAGTGAAGCAGCAGGCCTGAACACAGAGATTTACTGTATGTTACACTTCTACTGCCTACTACTTAATTGTAGTATTAAAACTGATACAATATCCCTTTTGCCAGATTCTTTACTCAAAGGAAGAGGATTGTAGGTCTCAGCACTGGATTCACTAACAGTTAATATGGGTATAAAAACATAGTAGGTGGTTGAAAATATAATTCCACTGCAACGTTCATCTCTTTCTGTAATTATAAAACTTCTTCACAAAATAAGAACATGAAATAATTATAGATAAGACTGTATATACAGGCTGTAAACTCCAGTGGTGGACTGTTCAGAGTTCAAATAGATCCTGTATATTTAGACATGATGAGATCAAAGCCTTTCATCCCAGTCTTTCAGCCTCTATAATAAGAAAAGATTATCTTACAGTAGTCAGCCTTGTGCTCTGCATTAGATAAAGGACAAAATAATCTGTGTGACTGTTTAATGTGTTGATGGAAAGAAAATCCATCAGGTTCATTTACAGGAAAGAAAAGCAGGAACCAATTCTCTAAAGGTTAAAGTGAGTAGGTGCGTATAGTATGCGTGATTCATTTAAAGAGGTTTTGCACTTTCATAAAGTTTGGGGATTTTCATAGGACACACAAAAAAAAAAGTCAAATCAAAGCAAGCTGTAATTTAGGGAGCTTCAAAAACACTGGATCCTACATTTCCCACAATGCAACAGAGCATCTTTTTGTTAACTCTCCAAGCCCAATCTGAGCTATGTTTCGGCTGTGAATGCACCTTAAATAAACCTGATTTAAAATCAAGATCAAGATTCAAAAGGCTTTTCACTGGAATTGAACCTCATACGGTTTAATGCGACAAATAAAAAAATGGAATTGCTTGATTGACAAAGTGATAGAAAACTGTCTATGGTTAAGGGCTCACAGACAATTCATTTTTTTTGGCATTTTAGGCCTTTATTGGATAGGACAGCTTAGAAATGATGGGGGAGAGAGGGGCAACGACACGCAGCAAAGGGCGCACGCGCTTTAACAGGTAAGCTACCCAGGCCACCACAAAGATACACTTTATATGATCAGAGATCAAGGTAACTTAAAGTTGCCGTAGGTAGGATTGTGAAGACCCAGGACTTAGCCCAAAAAATTTAACATCGAACAACTTCTCAGTCCCTTTCCGCTAAAGCCCAAAACGGTCTCCTAAGCCCCTCCCCCCACAAGGGAGAATGAATGCGTGTGCATGAGCAGTGATTGACACGCAGTTAGACACCCCCCGGCTCTGATTGGTGCATTTGAACAGGGAGGAGTGGATTTTTGCAAATCGCACTACAGGCTGTAGGTGGTGCCAGAGGAGCTGGATTTTTTTTGCTTCATGTAGTTCTACTTGAACATGGGGTCAGTTTCAGCAAATATGGCAGAAAGTTAGTTTTATAAGGCTTACCTACTGCACCTTTAATGCAGAAGAAAATTCGTGAGGGGATTTCCAGCGAGGATGGACTGAATTATCAGCAGCCCTCGTATCGATGCTCTGCTGTATATATATATATATATATATATATATATATATATATATATATATATATATATATATATATATATATATATATATATATGTTGGACCTGACTTTGAAAATGTTTTGGAACCCCTCCTTTAGTATTTGTAGTCAGCCACTGGAGCTGAACAAAGCATCTTCCATCTTTCTTGATTGTGTTTTCTGACCGGCTGCACAGGGGTTTCACTAAAGGCTTTTACAAGTAACCCTCCCATACTACAGTTTGTAACAGCTGCCTCCTTCGGTACAGTATGCTGTCCCTTGGGCTGGGGGTTGCCCTCCCTGTATTATTATCCCAGTATTGGCTCCCCTGAAGTAAGCCAGTGATCCAGTGTGAACCAGCCACTGCAGGGTGTGCTGACACTGTCCTTCCACTGGTGTGTAAACTCTATTAGAGGAACTGCTGCTCGCTGTGCTGCACAGCTACGACTCAGTAACTTCACAGCAAGACAACCACACTTTCTGTCTGTGTGTGTGTGTGTGTGTGTGTGCGTGCGTGCGTGCGTGCGTGTGTGTCCTATATGGACATAGTCCTCTATTGGAAAACCAATCATGCCCCTTTCAGACTTTGTATTTTCAGTGCTAGCCCACTCATACTGCTCTGGCTGGCCTTGATTAGAGCTGTGTAGCAGAAAAACACAACAAACAGCTGTTAGAGTACCAACACAAATTCTCTCACACAATGGGCAAGTCATCAGCCATTGAAATCATTTGTAGGTGGTCAGAGATGTACTATTTTCTGTCTACTGCACCAAAACTTATGCGACGGCAGCGACAAATAACTTATGCTGGATTTATGCCAAAGGATAAACGGCAGTCCTGCCAGAGAAACCAAAAAGACAGAAAATTTGGAAGATACCCACTTGTACTCAAACTTAAATGGTAACTACTGTTTTTTTCAACCTGGAACTGTTGTTATGTTTTTGTGTCCAAGTGACTGATGGGAACAACAATCTTTGAAATTAGTCCAGTATTAAGCAATCACTGCAGTTGGCAACGGTGAAACAAGCTACAATATAAGTTAATAGGGCAATTGTCTTGTATTTACCTTCAAAAAAGGATTTCTAAGGAGGTCGACCTTTCTGTTAAAGAGTAAGATCCTTTTTTTTTTTTTTTTTTTCGCTAAACCCACCAGACTCCATGTAAATAAACAGTAATTTTAGCATCGTAAAATACACTTCATTCAAAGTCGACAGAAACAAAATAAAAAAACTATGAAAAGACGTTTTTGGTTGTCTTTCCACTTTTCCAACCATCTCAACTCTATATACACTAAACATTAAACAGTGAGCTGAACTCACTGTTTACTAAGAATGCTAATGTCTCAGTGACTGCTGGACGTGCAAGTTTGCAAATGTTTGCTAATATGTTAGCTATGACAACTTCATGTCAGGGGGTGGCAGTAGCTCAGTCTGTAGGGAGTTGGGTTGGGAACTGGAGAGTTGCTGGTTCAAGTCCCCATCGGACCAAAGTATGGTGGTAGACTGGTAGCTGGAGGGGTGCCAGTTCACCTTCTGGGCACTGTCAAGGTCCCCTTGAGCAAGGCACTGAACCCCCAATTTCTCGGAGCCCCTTTCCACGGGTAGCTCCCTCATGCTGACGTCTCTCCATTAGTGCATGTATAGGTTCTGAGCATGTGTGTGTAATAGGTAAGACCTGTGTGTAATAACAACAGAGTGAAAACATTGGAATTTCCCCTTGCGGGATTAATAAAGTATATAAATTATTATTATCATAAGCTTATTTTGATGTTTCCTAACCCTAACCCACTTGCCAAAATATGATTTCTATAGTTGTAAAGACAACAAGCAGGTGGGATGTTTGTCTATCTAGTACACCTTTCTTCATCCATATTTTCTTTTCTTTTTTTTTTCAACGATTTTTATATTAATTTTTTAACATACAAAACCTACAATTCGCAACATGAACACACACCCTTCTTTGTCATCACCACCCAACATACAACAAAATGATAACAAAATAGATAATAAACCATAAACCAAATAAAAAATATGTATAAATGGCAACACCATAGGCCCATTATCATCACACCCACAACCAGCACCGTCAGACACTGCCTACCAAGAGCCTGGGTCTTTTCCTCACCACCCAAGGTTTCTCCCTAAAAGGGAGTTTTTTCCTCGCCACTGTCACACTGAATGCTTTCTCTTGGGGGAATTACTGGAATTGTTGGGTCTTTGTAAATTATAGTGTGGTCTAGACCTACTCTATTTGTAAAGTGTTTTGAGATACACATCTCTGCCCAGCACCCCATTTTCTAGTGTAGACATCCAATCTGGCAAACCGTTTATATGACATTTTTTTCAAACGCTGCCACCCTTGCCATCTCACAAGCCCCCTCCTGGATTGACAGCACCTCTTCATTCTTCCATCCTCTTAAAAGAATCTGTCTGGCTATCATTAAACTAGTCTGGACCCAGCTTCTTATGTTCTTACCCATCCCATTGAGGATTGACCTATCTCCCAGAACAAATCATCTCGGGCTGAATGGAACCTGGCTCCCTGCAATCCGACATAGGTTATCATGTATCCTGGTCCAAAATTCCTGGACCTTATCACAGGACCATAGGACATGAAGTAATTGGCCATCCTCTGTCTTACATTTCCAACAATTTGGTGTGTCTTTCAGACCAATTCTGAACAATCTGGAGGGAGTCCAATAGAAGAGATGCATAGTCTCTAACTGAATGATACTCCTGCACTGTGAGCTCTACTCTGCAGATAAATCCAGTTTTTTAACTCTTGAACTCATCTTTTGAATTCTTTCTTTGGGATACTTTACCTTACTTTCCAACTCTGCTGTAAGTAAAACAACAGATGCAAATAGAACATGCATTCTCATACCTATGTTCAGACATATGGGCTGTGGGAGTCCAATGCTGAGCACATGGCTGTGTGCTCAGGAGTAGTGCTGAGCGGGGGGGTTGTGGAGGGGTCAGACATGGGCTCTGTTTAGGCTAGGGCTAAGTGCTGGGGTGTGAGTGTGAGTTTGTATGTATGTGAGAGGTAAAAGGTTAATCAGTTCATTCATTCAACAAGCAGGCGTTGTGTAGGGTGTAATTTCCACTGGGGACAGGGGGGACATGTTCCCCACTTTTCAAAATCCTGTTTGTGTCATTTGGCTGTTTGGCATCAGAATTTCGGACCCTTTTTTTCTTCCTTAATAATACATATTTTTATATTAACAATGGAGCACGTAACTGCTTGTGTGAAAGGGGCCACATTTTTATTAGGGCTGTCAAAATTAACGCGTTCATTTTTGCGTAAATTTTTTTATATTTAACTCGTTAAAAAAAAATAACGAAATTAACGCAGCTGTGTTTGTTTACTTCATGTGGCGGCTGAGAAACGTAATACGTCTACATAACAGCAGGCGGCGCTACTCTGTATTGTTCCCCAAGTAATGAAAACCGGCAGCTGATTGGACGAATGCGTCACATGGGTTAGTTTTCTCCGGATATTGAGAGCCAGACTGTCATGGCGGCCGTTCAGAATACGATCTCATATTGTACTAAAATAGTTCACTGAAACGTGTTTCTGAAAACATTTTAAGCGAGAAATAGGCCATGCAGTTGCTGAATCTGTCTTCATTTCAGCTCAACAAAGGTCAGTTTAGAAGATTTTCGTCAGATTTTGAAAGAGACTAGTCACCTCATTCCGCTCGCCATTTCCGGGTGAGTCCCGACTGCCCTGCCGCCGACTGAACATGGGCTCGTTGGAGCTGAACTGCGCCTCGCCTGTAAAGTAGACGAGAGCAAGCGACAGCAGCCGGGGGCGGTGACAAAAATCTGCTCTCAAGTCGGACAGTTTCTAGACGTTTCCAGCAGCCTTCAGCAGGACTAAGCCAAATTGTTGCTGCTGTTGTTCTGAAAGATATTAAACATTCTGAACTTAGCAGAACCTTTCCTTGTTTGTTTTATTCTTCATATTTGCAAAGTTAAGTGATTTAGCATTTAAATATCCATTATTACAAGCTTCAGTCCCAATTTGAAAAAGCATTTAATCGCGATTAATTACAGCAAATTGTGCAATTAATTAGTTAATTTTTTTTAATCGATTGACAGCCCTAATTTTTATTATCCTCGTTTCCACCAACAACAGATAGCCACAGTTAGAGACTAGCTAGTTAACATAGTGGAGCATCTAGCTAAAGAGACATATTTTTCCCTCAGGAGGTGGTAGAGACCAAACCAGAGCTAAAAGGAGGGTGAATATTGGACTTACATTCATGCTCATATTGCTCTGTGTTTGCTCGATGTGTAAATAGGCAACAGTTTGAACTTTATGAGGAGATCATATAACAGTGTTGTGTTTTACAGCTTGTTTCTGCCACCCCAAAGTGGTCTAAAATTGTTGTTGTTGTAGGTTTAACAGACTCTGGCTCTTAGATTACAAGATGGCAGTGCCCGTATCCGGGATATTTTAGCTTCCCTTTTGTACAGTGGAAAGAATTGGATACGTGTTTTCCATCTTTTTTTTTTTTTTTTTTTACAGTATATGGTTGGTGATTTATCGCACCGTTGTGACGAAAAGAGAGCTGAGCCAGAAGGTAAAACTCTCGATCTACCGGTCAGTTTTCGTTCCTACCCTCACCTATGGTCATGAAGGCTGGGTCATTACCGAAAGATTCGAGATCCAGGGTACAAGCGGCCGAAATGGGTTTCCTCAGGAGGGTGGCTGGCGTCTCCCTTAGAGATAGGGTGAGAAGCTCAGTCATCCGTGAGGAGCTTGGAGTAGAGCCGCTGCTCCTTCGCGTCGAAAGGAGCCAGTTGAGGTGGTTCGGGCATCTGGTAAGGATGCCCCCTGGGCGCCTCCCTAGGGAGGTGTTCCAGGCACGTCCAGCTGGGAGGAGGCCTCGGGGAAGACCCAGGACTAGGTGGAGGGATTATTTCTCCAACCTGGCCTGGGAACGCCTCGGGATCCCCCAGTCGGAGCTGGTTAATGTGGCTCGGGAAAGGGAAGTTTGGGGTCCCCTGCTGGAGCTGCTCCCCCCGCAACCCGACACCGGATAAGTGGCTGAAGATGGATGGATGGATGGTTGGTGCTTGTAGCGTTGCTACTCTACAACACAAACTCTCCAAGTTGTATAGTGTATATAATAATGTGCAAATCATTGCTGTCAAATTTAAATTACATTTGAAAAATTTTATGGCAAAATGAATTAGTTATGGGCAAGTCGGGTAAAGCATATTTGTGAGAGAGAGAGAGAGAGAGAGAGA